>NC_063196.1:28760763-28817420 GCF_017589495.1 Alosa alosa | reverse complement strand
TAGCCCAGGGAAATCCACGACAGCCAGTAAAAATTTCGCCTGCTCTGCCTTGAGTCAGACTCGCTAATGTGAAGCGTCTCAGGCTTTGCTGGCGAAGCTTGAGACATCACTTGGAGTCAGAAAAGTGGAGGGGGCATGTGTGTCCAATATGGCCCGGGCGAGGGTGTTGTTTTGGAGAGAGCCTTTGATGAATTACTGGACCATTTAACCAATTTCAACCAAGGGCCAGGTCTTTAATGTTTTGGTTCTAGCTGCTGCTTTTTAAAATGATTACGTTTTCAGTTTTTACTCTTTAACTACTATTAAATGACTATGTTTTAAAACCACATAGGCTATATGCTTGTATCTATGTTAAATGTTTTAATATTCACAGCTTATAGCCTACAGTAAATATTGTATATGTAATGTGTATATAACCCTGTATCTTTTTTTCACTAACACCAAAACAATTTAAATAAAATATGTTGTCTTGATTAGGGCACTCAGTGTATGGGTAATGGAGTTGAATATTACTTGAATTATATATCATTAGGCTACATAGGGGAGGTTATTTTAGTGCTTGTGTGTAAAGACAACAAAAGAGACTGCTTCCTCTAATGTCCACATACATTTGTTGATTATTAAAATTAGTCAAGATCTACAACATCTGCCATCTTGTTTTAATTGTTAATCTACATTAATATTGTTACATACAGTAAAAGCCTTTGTTACAACATTCAGCAGTATGTAGACATCGGCTGATAATTTCGAGTAGGTAGCCTAATATAATTTCCACCATTAAGATAAGCTCTGCAGTGAAAGGGGTTGTGGGCTGGCTAGGTAAGCTACAGGTAGTTACAAAATTTAAATATTACAAATTTTGAATATTAATAATAGGCTGTCCTTGGTCATTTTCTTTCACATCAGGAATGTGGAAATCACCTTGCATGTGTTAGGCTAGGCCTAGGCTATTTTGGATTAGAAATGAAGGTGACCTAGTTCCAACAGACAGTAAAAAGAGCTTATGCCTTTAAAGCGTATAAATTATACATTATATAGTTTTACAATTAATAGTTTATAATAGAGAACATTATGAATTTTAAAACATGCTGATATATAATAGATATATAATAATTTGTGGATGTTGCCTCTCTCTTACAGGTTCCTGGAGTACAAGGCAGCACAAGACCAAACTGGCGTTGCACAACCATCAGTATCTGCATGCTTCTCCAATGTTTCGGTCTACAGTTCTAAATCCCTCGGCAGCAAGCAATTAATGCATCCATCATTAAGGACTTGGTAATTGGCATGCACTGCCTCTGGCTTTGGTGGAGGATTGTTACTTTAGAAAATTTCTGAAAGTCATGGACTCAAAATACACCCCCATCTCGAGAAGCACTATCTCCGAGAAAGAATCCCAGTACTGGTGAACCAAGTGAAGCAGACTATTGTTGAAAGATTGCAGAGTCAACCATCTGTCTCTGTAACCGTTGATATCTGGTCTGACCACCAGACTGCGGTCCTTTTCTTATCACTCATGCAGTACACTGCTCTAATGGATCCTGTGTGCTTGAACCGTACCTGCTTGAATGCCCGCCGGTTTTCAGGGCCGGCAGCGGTGAAGGATTTCTGCTGCTTTTGAGGAAATACTTGAAGAATATGGCATCGCAAAAAGTTTGTTATATTATAACAGACAATGCAGCCAACATGAAATCGCTTTCAAAGTGCAAATGCCCCTGCAGCAAGCCTCCTGACACAAGCGAGGATGACCTTGATGATGAGGAGTTATGGGAGGACACTGATGAGGACACAGAACTTGGGCTATCAGGGGAGAGGCTTTCTTGTTTTGCCCATTCTCTTCAATTAGTTGTCTCAGATGGAATGAAAGAGGTCAAATCAATTAGTCTTGCCATTGCTAAAGCATCTCAAGCTTTTCTACCCTCTTGCACACCAGCTCGGCTTTCAAAGACATTTGAAAGCACATGTGTGGAACAACAAAAACTGTACCTGCAGCGAACAACACCACATGGAATAGTACATTTAAACAGCTACAAGCACTGACTTCTCTGGATCACAAAACATTGACGAAATGTGCCTTAGCGACTTTTTTCAGAAGTTGTTTTTCCATACGTGAGTGGAACCAACTCAGAGACAACCTCAATTCTTACTCCTTTTGCTGAGGCTACTAGCAACAGAGGGAAAAAGTGGTAACTATCAGCATCATTGTGCCGACTGTTCTTGACCTGAACACCCATTTAATAAAATGTGAAACAACTCATATCCTGTGTAGACCCATCGCCAAAGGGCACTACCGGGATCACTGGCAACTTCCAGGATTTTTGAACAGTTTGACATGGCTGGGAAAACTGGGAAGGAGGACCATTCAACAACAAAATCTACACCCTTTCCACAATGCTGGACCCACAGTTTGGCCTAAATTGGGTGGATCTCGATGTGGCGTGCAAGCAGGGGACACTTGCAGCATACCAGAAGCGATACAGAGAGGACCTGAAAAAATCACTGAAAGGTTAGTACATAAACTGATGTATGAAAACTTACTGTAAATTCGTTATCATATTTGCTTACCAGAACATATTAAACTGGGTGTATTACATTTTTCCACAGAGTGCAAAGGGTAATAACCTACAACAGTGTTGTTATTCCAAGATTACATTTAACATGTTTAACATAACACAGCGTGATCATAATCTCTAGTTTACATAACATTTGATATGACGTGCTCATGCCCTCATGTCTCACAGAAACACTGGTTGCAGAGGTTGAGAAATGTGCTGGTCCAGGGGATGTGGGGTGCTAAATGAAGAGTGTGTGTCTGTGTGAGTCCAGGGGATGTGGGGTCAGGGGATGTGGGGTGCAGGGGATGTGGGGTCCAGGGGATGTTGGGTGCAGGGGATGTGGGGTCCAGGGGATGTGGGGTGCAGGGGATGTGGGGTCCAGGGGATGTGGGTGCAGGGGATGTGGGGTCCAGGGGATGTGGGGTGCAGGGGATGTGGGGTCCAGGGGATGTGGGGTGCTGGGGATGTGGGGTCCAGGGGATGTGGGGTCCAGGGGATGTGGGGTCCAGGGGATGTGGGGTGCTAATTGAAGAGTGTGTGTCTGTGTGAGTCCAGGGGATGTGGGGTGCAGGGGATGTGGGGTCCAGGGGATGTGGGGTGCAGGGGATGTGGGGTCAGGGGATGTGGGGTGCAGGGGATGTGGGGTGCTGGGGATGTGGGGTCCAGGGGATGTGGGGTCCAGGGGATGTGGGGTGCTAAATGAAGAGTGTGTGTCTGTGTGAGTTCAGGGGATGTGGGGGTGGGGGATGTGGGGTCCAGGGGATGTGGGGTGCTGGGGATGTGGGGTCCAGGGGATGTGGGGTCCAGGGGATGTGGGGTGCTAAATGAAGAGTGTGTGTCTGTGTGAGTCCAGGGGATGTGGGGTGCTAAATGAAGAGTGTGTGTCTGTGTGAGTCCAGGGGATGTGGGGTGCTAAATGAAGAGTGTGTGTCTGTGTGAGTCCAGGGGATGTGGGGTGCTAAATGAAGAGTGTGTGTCTGTGTGAGTCCAGGGGATGTGGGGTGCTAAATGAAGAGTGTGTGTCTGTGTGAGTCCAGGGGATGTGGGGTGCTAAATGGTTTGGTTGCAAAAGGGTGTTGGGTGGGAGTGGGGATTTGAGGAAATGGTTTAGTGGCCAGTAATGGGGAGGGGGACCAAGACCTGTCTTCAGTGCCTGTTGCACTTGTTTTAGAGTGTTCATTATGAGACCACATCGGTCCCATCTCAAAGCGCAGTTTGTTCTTGCCTGCCGTGTGTTTAAAAGATATACAGTGGGAAGAATAAGTATTTGAACCCATGCTACAGTTGACTAAAAAGAGGAATATATTTAAGAGGAATATATTTTATACTTATTCTCCCCACTGTACATGTTCATGTTTTGGGGACTGGGGGTGGGTTTAATAACATAGAATATTTGTTAACAGCAGTGTGACATAGTGTGATGTGTGTGTGTGTATTTGGGTGTGTGTGTTTGTGGAAGGGGAGGGGGGTGTAATGTTTATGTGTGTTATGGGGGAATAACGTTTTAAAAGATACTGAATTCTAGTGTATTGTCAAAATGTTTAAAATGGGAAAATATTGGAAAATGTTATAAAGTACCTAAGCCTACTAATTTATACCACTAGAAAATTTTAATTTGCTCTGCATGTCTTAACTATGATAAAAAAAAGTCAGGGAGGGCTTAACATGTTGATGACAGAGCAGCACTGTTGAAGCAATTTAGAAAAATAGGAAGAAGATGATGCATGTGGTAGGGATTTTTTTAATGATAGTGAAAACATAGACCATATTAAGACATTAAGACTGCTCCTCTAAACAATTCCCAATCTAGCTTAGTCTGTAGGCCTAACTGTTGATTATTAACTGGGGTGATATTAAATAATTTATGGTCTTGGTCTCGACTTCGGTCTAGACTCCTAAAGGACTCGGTCTCATTCGGGACTTGCTTCCTCAAAGACTCGGTCTTGACTCGACTTCGACTGTATTTCAAAACCAACGGACTCGGTCTCGACCCTTCAAAGACTCGGTCTTGAATCGGACTCGGCATAGGCGGTCTCATCCCCATCACTAGGAAAAACCATAGACGGTAAACGGTATTGATAGCAGCGTGAACCTAGCGAAAATAGAATGTTCATGCCGGATGTATCTATTGCTAGCAAAGGCGGCTAAGAGTTTTCAAAATAAAAGTCCCGCTAACCACATTGGGTTTAATGGAGATCGTTCAGAATAATGAAACAAACTTTTGATTTGACTAACCCTATATCATAAACCTATGTGAAATAAATCATTTATTAGGAAAAAACTGTTTAAATGTTCAAAAATACGTTTAGTTTATGAAGCTTCTTATGTGTTATATGATTTGTATAGCATTATTTATTGTTTATTAGGCTGTTAATTAATTAGACATTGTTGTCAAGTTGTTGAGCTAAGAAAACTAAGTCTTGTGCCCCCTCAACATGGGGGTGAAATGGCATCCTCACATCATCAGCTTTCAGAATATATACAATTTATGTCTACTGAATCGCCCGGGCGGCGTACGGGCATCATCATGTGCCAACCGCATCACAAGCAATGGAATGGTATAGTGACATTCAAGTTGTTGAGCTAAGAAAACTAAGTCTTGTGCCCCCTCAACATGGGGGTGAAATGGCATCCTCACATCATCAGCTTTCAGAAAATATACAATTTATGCGGATTGAATTGCCCAGGCGGCCTACGGGCATCATCATGTGCCAACCGCGTCGTAAACAATGGTATGGTATAGTGACATTCAAGTTGTTGAGCTAAGAAAACTAAATCTTGTGCCACCTCAACATCGGGGGGTGAAATGGCATCCTCACATCATCAGCTTTCTGAAAATTTACAATTTATGTCGACTGAATCGCCCGGGCGGCGTAGGGCATCATCATGTGCCAACCGCGTCATAAACAATGGTATGGTATAGTGACATTCAAGTTGTTGAGCTGAGAAAACTAAGTCTTGTGCCCCCTCAACATGGGGGTGAAATGGCATCCTCACATCATCAGCTTTCTGAAAATGTACAATTTATGTCGACTGAATCGCCCGGGCGGCGTACCGGCATTTGTCCCGACTCCTGAGTAAAATATGTACCAATTTTTTTGTGACTCTGGGTACACTGAGTCGGTTATTGACGTTTGGCACTCGATTCTCCCGGCTCAGTGACACGAACCGGGTTATTTAACCGACACTTCGGTCAGTTTGTCAACACAAGAGCTGGTAAGTCCCGCCCATCCGCTAAACCCCCAGTGGACCTCTAGATTGAAAAATCGTCAATGCAAGTGAATGTGAAAAATAATTATTTTTCTGGTCCCGTTTGAATTGTGCCATGAAAGTGTCTGTTGCCATCTGTTGTCTGTGAATTTTTAATATAATTTGTCATGTTCTGAGTTTGACAGTATATTATATGATTCTTGAAACATCAGTTGTGGAAAAGACATAGCGAGAAAAAACTACATGTCACCTGTGGCGTGAGCTAGCTCTAATCGCAACATAACATTAGCTGAGATGCTAGTTTTGTAGCGGCAGGAATAAACACACATGGTAACAAAATATTCAAACATGTCTAGCTTCACTCAACACATTAACACTATGATACAGTGTGATTGTAAAGTTGTATGGTTGCCCCGAGGGGCGTTCCTATCACCAGGAACGTCACCGGGCCCCTTTTAGCCAATCAGAACGTTTTGGGACTTGAGATATTGGTGGAAAACCTTTCCCATTTAAACATTAAAAAATGTGTGTTGCTAGGCAGAATACATGTGACCAGGTCCTATGTGTAATCCGTTGCCAGGCAGAGTATGCGTTTGTTTTGGTTCTATGTGTGCTTTCACTTTTGGTTCTGCCTCCTTTTCTTGTAAACCCCTCCACTTCTCCTAAGCCCTGTTTGGTTTTACTTTCACTGCCATTCCTCCTCAGTTTCACTCTTAGTCTCTGACACTTCGGTCAGTTTGTCAACACAAGAGCTGGTAAGTCCCGCCCATCCGCTAAACCCCCAGTGGACCTCTAGATTGAAAAATCGTCAATGCAAGTGAATGTGAGAAAATAATTATTTTCTGGTCCCGTTTGAATTGTGCCATGAAAGTGTCTGTTGCCATCTGTTGTCTGTGAATTTTTAATATAATTTGTCATGTTACGAGTTTGACAGTATATTATATGATTCTTCGGCTATCAGTTGTGGAAAAGACATAACGAGAAAAACTACATGTCACCTGTGACGTGAGCTAGCTCTAATCGCAACATAACATTAGCTGAGATGCTAGTTTTTGTAACGGCAGGAATAAACACACATGGTAACAAAAATATTCGAAACATGTCTAGCTTCACTCAACACATTAACACTATGATACAGTGTGATTGTAAAGTTGTATGGTTGCCCCGAGGGGCGTTCCTATCACCAGGAACGTCACCGGGCCCCTTTTAGCCAATCAGAACGTTTTGGGACTTGAGATATTGGTGGAAAACCTTTCCCATTTAAACATTAAAAAATGTGTGTTGCTAGGCAGAATACATGTGACCAGGTCCTATGTGTAATCCGTTGCCAGGCAGAGTATGCGTTTGTTTTGGTTCTATGTGTGCTTTCACTTTTGGTTCTGCCTCCTTTTCTTGTAAACCCCTCCACTTCTCCTAAGCCCTGTTTGGTTTTACTTTCACTGCCATTCCTCCTCAGTTTCACTCTTAGTCTCTGACAGTTCGGTCTCATGACTTCCAGTAAATGTTGCATAACAGTTGCACAAACAGTATCCTTATATAAGATGGAATGTTTTTAATCTAAACCACAATCTTGTTTCGTAATAGGCAGGTATTTGCTATTTCTTGTTCTAATTATATAATCCTTATTAACCATAACAGGCTACCAGAGCTGCAGGAATATCATCGTGGGAACTAGCCTGGCTAGCGCCACCACTTCTCAATGAGAAGTGGTCTGGGAACCAAACGTTCATTTTCTCGTATTTGAAAAAAATGCCCAGATCCGTTTATTGGGTGCCACGGATGTCTATCAAATGCGTCTGTGCATAGCTCATCATCGTCTTGCTTTTACCCCTGTTCTGTGATTGGTTCCCTATCTGAGGCAAAAATTAGGGCGGTAGTTTCCAGGCTGCCTTAGCAGCGTGAATCAAATCGCGCGCAAGGCAGCATGGGAACACCCAGGCTACGTGGGAACTAGCATCTAACGTTAACGCAGAGCCCGTCTACGGAGAGCCTTGCCACTCCGTATTAAGTCCCATTGTACCGAATTTTGGATGCAGTTCCACCAGAGTTCCACTGGGGGCGATCGCCATGAGTGCAGAATGAATGGGAGTCAATGGAGCTAGACGGCTAAAATTGTCTCTTTCACCTGATTGTCGTTGACAAATCTCAGATTTGATTGTAGTTTGTATAACTTCAACATGGGTTATAGGTCAAAAGTTGAATGAGCAGTACTTATGTCTTTTGATTTCTTACAGGTTGGGTCGTTGTGCACATAACACGCGCTTAGCATTGTGCTAATGAATGGCGTCATTGACACATTTGAAAGGCTTTTAAGAACAATTAAGTGACTTTAAAAATATTCTTTGCCTCCCCTTTCGAGATACAATACTCCAATTACTTGAAAAAAAAATTATATCGAGAAAAGTGGATTTTTGAGGGGTACAGCTCCATAGACCTCCATGCATTCTGCACTTTCGTGAATGGCCCTCATGTGGAACCACAGAAGGAACTGCAACCAGTTCAGAAACCGGAAGTTTTCTGAGAGTGGCAGTTCTCCCCTTATTAGACATTCTCTGGTTAACGGTATCATGGGAACGGCTAACGTTAGCTTCTAACTGTCTCACAACAATAACAGCAAATCCAATGTTACTACAAGTAAATTAATAACATGTAAATGTGTTTAACATGTTTAAAAGTAGGCTGTACAGTTGCTTGACCAAGGTTATTGAATACACTTTCCTGAATGTAAAAGTTAAAAGATGAATGCAACCAGCACAAACACAATAATTGACCATTATGACTTCTTTAAAACTCTTATCTAAAACTTTCTCTATCTCTCGCTATGTCTCTCACTACTGCTCTAACTACATCTACATCCACAATGAGAGAGCTGAACGTGAGCTCTTATTTGCCTCGGCCTACGTCATATAGTCCTTATCCTAGCTTAAAATAAGCACATTTTCATCAAAATTTCTATTTTAGGTTTTGTGTTACATAGTAATGTCTACACATGTGTTTTTAAAAGACCTCTTCAGACAAGATTAAGCATTAATTCAGTTATAAATTCAACCTGCAAACTGCTCTTTAACGATTTTTCAATCTAGAGGTCCAGCGGGGATAGCGGAAAGGGCGGGACTTACCAGCTCTATAGCCTACACCAGGGGTCTCAAACACCCGGCCCGCGACGTATGTCAAAATAATAACGTAATCCGGCCCTTGAGACTTTTTAATTGCGACAAACAACGATACTGATTAAAATAGACAATAGTTCCAAGTACGGTGACAAATCTCATTTGTACTCTGCTCTGCTCCACTATGTGCTAGACATCCAGAGCTTCATTCAAACCCAAAATCGCTGCGCAAAGTTTTCAGGAAATACTTGTAGCCTATTACACGTGAGAAACACAAAGACGTGCATTTGTAATGACGCGGAAGCGATGCAGGCCATAGTGTTGCATAAATTGAAGCAGAAATTAAGCAGAAATAGGCCTACACCAAATGTTGAAAAACGTTTACGTGTGATGAAGTCTTAGGTAGGCTATGTTATTCACCTATTCTAAATCTGAAGGAGAATATCCTTTTGGAGATTATGATCGATCGTCTATTGAATGGAGGTGCGTCTGCGTGTATACGACGGTGTCCACTAAGCATATATAAGGTATACCATGCTTATTTCGACCCTCTGCCCAACATAGCTTGGAGGTTGCAGTGCTAATCGTGATGATAGTGTCCGTAATGGACGTGGTACAGACAGCAGGGCTAGTAGAAATAGGGCTCTAAACTACAAAGTCACCCGCAATATGATGCAAACTTCTGGGTACTCAGATTACCCGCGATAGGAACTGATTTGACCAGAATACTTTATTGTAGGCCTTGTGGTTTAGAAACCATATACATCTTAGGTGTTGGTATACATCTTAGGTGTTTTCCTGTTAATTTGTTATGTGGGTAATATGAAAAAAGGAAAGTAAACCTGCTCAAATATGTTCATCCAGTAGCCTATTTACTGAAAGGTGCATAATTTGAGGTGCTTGCCATCCAGTAGCAAATTAGATGGGTAAATTTACCCCCCTTCATAAACTTTTGTTTTACTCAAAGATTTTTACATTTACAGTAGGACTTTATCTCTGACCACTTTCAAGCCATGGCCTTTTGAAATTTTGATATAAAAATCCAATGGTGTTGCTTTCTTAACCCTGACGCCTATAGTTTGCCAGGTTTAAAAAGGTTATGAG
This sequence comes from Alosa alosa, assembly GCF_017589495.1. Classification (NCBI taxonomy): domain Eukaryota; kingdom Metazoa; phylum Chordata; class Actinopteri; order Clupeiformes; family Clupeidae; genus Alosa; species Alosa alosa. The sequence continues at coordinate 28,807,441 of NC_063196.1, read as the reverse complement.
AGGAAAATATTTTTTATTTGGTGTGTGAAACACACATACCTGTTTTATGCTTTTCATTTGTTTTATCATTTGTATTAATATTTATTATTTTATATTCATTATTTTATTTATAAGCTAAGGTTGCTAGCAGGTGTCTAAAACTAGATAAAAACACTTGCACTTTCTGTTTGCAGTTTTGTGTGGTATTTGAAAAAAAGAACATTGCATTTTCAGAAATAGCCGGCCCTCCAATCAGATGATGTTGGCAGAATTGGCCCCCAGCTCATTTGAGTTTGATACCCCTGGCCTACACACAACCAGACCCCTCTGACACAACACAGAGCGAGCGCGGAATGAACAGCATCCTTACATGAGCCATTGGTATCATTGTGAAGGTTGGTGATTTTGAACTTAAATGAACATTGTCAACTTTAGCTTTAAACTTTGTTTGTTTACTAGGGTTTAACCAAAATGCTTACAATATCGAGTTAACCGTTAACTAACTTTACCTTGGCATTCTAACTGATGTTAACGTTAACGTTAAAGGAGAATTCCGGTGTGATATTGACCTAAAGTGTATTGAAACATGATACCGAGTGTGAACGTATGTCTCATAGCCCATCTCGGCTTGTCCCTGCACTCCAAAAATCTGGCGCTGTTAGCCGATGCTACCAACAGCTTTTTCAATAGTGGTGGTGCTTCGACGTGGGCTACCCATGCAAATAAATATCTGTTTTACACCCATTTACTACGGCTCAATGTATCTCCACACTTCATTGGTAGACTTCCGAGGGCCCTGACATTTAAAAATGAGACATTGAGAACTTTGAAAAGCACTGGTAGTTTACTTACAAGGCGATTTATACAGACAGTATCTTCCGCGGTTTAGCGTTTGCAGCCATCTTGAATTTAGTCACGATAAGTCGAGCAATCCAGTAAGAATGAACTGGTATGATAAGGGATCAGATTCAAAAAATAATTCAGTGGAAATGCATGGATTCCAGTTTCTTCCAGTAGCAGCAACTGGAATCCATGCATTTCCACTGAATTATTTTTGGAATCTACCAGACTCTGCCCACCCCAGCCAGCTGCCAGTCTCCGCTGCCCTACCCCAACAGCCAACCCATTACCTTCTCTGCTGAAGATTTTCAGATGCCCCTCCAGTCATTCGTGCCAGTGGCTTCTGCTGGTACCCCTCGGTGTGCACCCAATTTCTCTCCAGAAGGTATGTTTTAGAAAAGAGAGTTTCATGTTATTCCAAATACCTATACCCAGTCATATAGATACAAAAATGTTTCTTCCATATTTGTCACAGACTCAAGAGACTCCGCCAGGCAGCTTTTAAAAGGCAAGTGCAAAACTGTTGTGCCTTGGGATTATCATAGGATTCCATTTATATATGAACGGAATAGCCCTGTGCATTGAAATACCTAAAAATTACAGTGGTTTGCATTCTCTATCAGAAGATAGAGACAGTTAAAAACTAACTGTGCATTAAATATTATGATTGGTTGCTGGGGTGAATCCCCTACCTATAGCATTTAACATCCCTTGTGTATATTTGAAATTAGATTGACCATTTGAAGAGTTTGGTTCCAAAACGCTATATCCACCATTTTCATTCATTTTCATAAATCATTTTACATTTTGTTTTGCAAGTAATTTCAGTAGAACTGTAATTGGGTATTATTTGATTTTTCGTTACTCAATCAAAACAACAAAACAGCAATTTGATTGATATTACCTTAACTACACAATTACAGAACGTGAGCTTTTAATGTTTTTTAAAATGGAGATATAGCGTTTTGGAACCAAACTCTTAATTTCTTTATTTTACGCTTCTTTACATTGCAAAATAAAGGAATGCTTGCACTCAACCCAAAACTATTTGTTATTCCTGTCAATAGATGTAACCTTGCAGAAACTGCTCACCACGGTCACAGAGTTGACTAAGGAGGTGAGGGACCTGCGGCAGGACTTCAGAGAGTTCCGCCAGTCCTGTAGGTGTGGCCAAAGTGCTGGGGTGGTGGGCTTGACTGAAGAGCCACTGCAACTGCCTCTACACTGTATGGAGGAGCTGGAGAACGCAGAGGTGATACTCCAGTCCCAGGAGGCTAGAAAGGCAATGGTAATTATTTAATGATTAAATAGTGGTCACATTATTTTTCTGATTGAACTTACCTCAGTGTTTCCCATACATTGACTTATTTGTGGCGGCCCACCACAATATCAACATTGACCACCACACAATGATTTTCCAGATTGCACTAAATTGTGCTTACATCTGATTAGCATCATAACCACGCTGTGCTAATTTGTTAAAAACTGTTCTATTCAAGTTAATTCTGCAAAACAACCACCACAAATGGAATTCAATTCTCTGGGAAACACTGTACCTGACTGCACAATTTTGTTAAACTGTTTAACAAATCTGTTAAACTATCTGTGTTTAAGCTCATCCCAGACGAGGATACAAACAAATCACCCTTTAATACATCCCATTCAAAAATGTCTGTTTTGGCACATCTTTATCAATCTCAGTTAAATTTAGACTTGACAATTGACAAACCTTGTGCTCCTTGTTGGTGCCCCCCACCCAATCCCAATCCTCCCCCACCTTTTATGCAGCCCTTGCCACTTAATCTACTAAACCCCTCTTCTACTGCTTTTTACCCCATTAATGCATAGGCTGACACCAGACATAATTTCACTGCATTTCTTACTTCCAGTAACTATATGCATGTGACAATAAACTTCCTTGTATCCTTGTATCCTTGTAACCTACATAGAGCAACATTACATCATCTTTGAAAAAGAGCCTTTTTAAATTGTTTACTTTTTAAACTGAATAGTTACTTTTTTATTTTGATAGGTGGCCCGCTTCACAGTTATTGGGGGGACCACCCTGGAGATCAGGGTCCGGCGCATGCGGGCATACAGCATGACCAATGAGCTGGCCTCAGGCCTAAACTGGGCTGGCAAGAAGAACAAGGATGTGGCCAAACAGAAGCGGCCCTTTAAAGAAATGGCTCTCTGCAAATGCATGTTTGGTAAGTTATTCTCCTTAAGTATGAATGCGGTGCAGTAAAACAGTATGCCCTCAATTGAGTAAATAAACTCAAGCTTCACACTTCTGCCCCATCCTATTCAATTTACAACCAATTGGACTATGCAACAGGGAATTTCTTATTTATTTAGTTGATCATTTTTTCATTTTGTCTTGTCTATTGGTGTAACGGGTACGCTGGCAATTACGCCGCTCATTTATGCATCTCTTGTCTTGTGTGTCGTTACCACTCCGCACACCAGTGTCGCACTTTGCCGCTGCCGTCGTGTATAGCCTACTATTTAGCTCTATTTTGTCGGCGGCGCTCCATAAAATACATTGTTGCCAGTTAAAAACTTCGGCGCAGATGTGCGTGCCTAATGACCGCGCACTCACGTGGGCACCAGCATCCACAGTGGCACACTTGCCACGCACATCAGCGCAGACGTTTTTTGACTGGCAAACACTGGAAAATAATGGATTTTAAATAGCAGCGCCAAATAAATAGAACTGATTCGTAATCTAATCGGTGGCGGCAAGGTGCGACTGGTAGCACAACTCGACAAGTAGCCCAGTTTGACTGAACCGATGTGCGTTGGCCTTTAAACGAAAATGGGAATGAGTGAAGCCTGCTCCTAATTCGGCCAATTCGCTTTTCTGTAGTTCGTCTGAAGAAAGGGCTAACCTGAGGCCGAATCACATCTGGCAGGCGAATCTCTACCTCAGCTAGGCTATTTCTCTAAATTGGGTAACACTGGATAGACACACAACCTACAGAAGAAATTAAAAGATTGTTCCTCTGGTGAGAAGGGAGAAGCACTCCACACAAATTGGAGCCTTAGATCATAACACTGGTAGCCTAACCTAGGCTACGTGTTTGTCAAATAATTTCATCCTAAGCTAGGCCTATTTGACAGACTTTTCCAAAATTGATGTTAAAAACGGCTACATTCACATATTAAACGTTGCCTTTGTTCTGATAAGACTTACCAGTTAATGTTTCCAGATGCGAAGTTTGTTGTGGTGTCCCTTCTGCCACAAATTACCTCAGTGACTCTTCAGACCAGAGTGGAAAAATATCGAACCAGCATCATCCAGCACACACATGTGACAGTTAAATTTCGCGCTAATCAAAGAGTGATCACACCATGGATCACACACGTAACATGTGATTTAGAGAAGAGAGTGGCGCGTGGGCCTGTGGTGACGTCATTTGTCCAGCTGAAGGGCATGAGTGGAAAGCATGGGCGCGCTCAAATTAAATTAGGCTATTAGGAACAAAGTCCTTTTAGGCAGAAATGCGCGTACATAATGCTTCACAACACCAATCTTGCAGCGGCGAGATCACAACACATGATTGGCACGATATCTTCACAGCACCACATTATTGGCTCAATGTATTCACAATACAGCACATGATTGGCTCAATGTAGGCTATTCACATGTCGACTTTTGCCGCGGAAGGGGTGTGATATGTGTGCCATATTGCGTTACAAACTAACACCATATGCATTTCTATTAGTACAAACTAACACCATGCATTTCTATTAGTTTCTATTCCAGAAAGTCTCTGGGATAGCTGTGCCACAGACACACACACACTTTTTTTCTACATTTCTACATGGCCTAGGTTATCAAGTGTAGCCTATATCATTCACAGGCATAGTAATGTTAAACTGAAGTGTACTTTTGCTTGTGTTCTATTTTAGATGCACTGACTCAACGACTGAGTACGGCAAATACTTATGAATTCGCACAAGCTGTGCAGAAGTGGCTGCGCTACGCCCCAGACTGAGCTGGAGGAGCTGGACGACCGACGCAGAGTTAGCGTTAAAAGAAAAAAAAAAAGAAACAATACAATAAAAACTATTGTTAAAAAAAAATGCGTGGGGTGTCATAATTGTGCTAGTCTAGGCTAAAGCCTTAAGATCTGCTATAATTTCTCTGTTCTATATGTTGCTAGCCCATATCCTGGCTGTCGATAAAGCAGGATTAAAATAGCCTAATAATATTTGTAATATATTAATTTAGACCTTCAGATTAAACCTATACTAAAATAGCCTACCATTGAAGTTTCGTTGATATGCTGGGATTTCAACATTGTTTCAATATCCATTGTAATCGAAATACCATTGAAATCCTGTTGATCTCTAGGTATGATTTCAACGTTGCTTCAATGATAATAGAGGGTGCAACATGATGAAGAATCAACATCAGAGTTCGACGTTGATTCAATGACTTTATCGTTGACAGCAGGATGTTGATTTAACATCGTTTCAATTACTATTTGCTATCTGGGCCAAGATAAGCAGTAACATTATGGTTCTTTATGACCTAAGAGAAGTTAAATGTTAATGTGGGTAGGAACAAATAAACCTCTACTTTATAATTTCAAGCAAATTATTTTGTGGACCCCTTGGCTATGGGTCACCACTTTGAGAACCATTAGAGAGAACATTTGATAAAGTTGAAGGAAACTTTGACAGCATTTGTGGCTCAATAGTTTTAAGTGTGAAGTTATTATTAAAATGTATTTTATTATATAACCTTTACTTTTGTGCTATAATTGTAACCGTATGTACTATTTAAAGTGTTGTTTTTTTTCTCACCAGCTTTTTACCTGTGACAGCAAAGTCTGAGAAACACATCCAACCATGAGTTCATCTGATGAGGTAAATTAAGTATTGAAGTAGTAGGTTTAACACTGCTATAACTTACCAAACTTACCAAACTGCTATAACTTACCAAACTGCTATAGCAAGTTTCACTATCTCTTTCTGCAGTCATGCACTCACAGTCACTCTCTCACACACTCAAATGCAGTCACTGCTGCATTACTGTATATCTGTGAGTCATACTGTATGTGGTCCCATCCTATGAGAGTTTTGATGAGCTCAGAGTGTACTTCACCCAGACGGAGTGGGCTCAGCTGGCCAAATGCGAGAAGGTGCGCTTCAGGAACATGAAGAGGAACCACCTGGTCATGCTGGCCATAGGTAGTGATTACACCACAGTATCAATTTTAAACCAGAGCTGTACTGAGCCTTTAAAGGCCCCCAAAAGAGTTTTGTAGAGTTTTGTTTGCCTTAACATAGCATTTCCAAAATCATTTTGAGGGCACATAAACTCGGGGCGAACTAGGGCGAACGCCACTTCTGCCACACTCTGAGCAGGTCGCATTGCCTCTAATATAGACTAAGCAAGTTGCTGTGCCGGGTCGGTACACATCTGGTGTTTTGTGAATAGCAAAATAACAGCATAAAGTAACCAAATTCTGTAACCTGAGGTCTGTGGTAGGGATGTCACGATTAGAGAGTTTGGTGGTACGATAATTGTCTGAAGAATAATTACAATTTTACAATTATTACGATTATTTTGCGTGAATATTTTTCACAACAATACTAATGAATAAAATCACACAAACACATTCTTTAGAGGTTTTGATCTTTAAAGGTTATTTATTGCTGTTTTTTTCACAGTAAGAGACTGCATAGTAGTAATAATAAAATAATCACTCTGCTTTGTAAACTATATCTGCATTTCCCTTTTGGAAAAAGTCAAAGGCTGTAGTCTCTCTCCTGATAATTTAACACACCATTAGAAAGTGTTCTAGTATTTCCAGTTTGTGCATTCTATCCACATTTGTTTTGGAGGTAGATAATGGAAACATGGAATAGGCTAGATAGAAATTGAATTGAGAACATCTATAGAACATCCTAAATTCTGCTCCACCCTCCACACACACATACACACAGAAGATTATGGCTAAATGTCATGCTTCAATTTCATATATTTTGGAATTCATATAAAGATTATATATTTTGTAACTTATTATGTAATTACTAGTAGGTAAGACCAGTGTTTCTCAAACTTTTTCAGACCAAGGACCACTTAAACAGCTTGCTAATTGTCTTTGCACCTTACTTATTGTGTCAGAGGATTCATATGATTTAAGTTGGCATATCTTACATAGGCAGTGTTACAGAATTGTTTGGATTTACATACAAGTTGGTTCAATATTGCAAACAACTCATCTATATTATTTTTTACCTCATTACCTTTTTTACCTACTGTACGTCTGCTCGCGGACCACTTGGGATAGCTTGCGGACCACCAGTGGTCCCCAGACCACCAGTGTTGCCAACTCTCGCGAGACAAATAAGCAACTCTCACCTCAAAAAGAAGCCCAAAAGAAGCCCAATGCCTAAAAAGGTGCCCCAGAGTCGCTGTAACCTGCCACAGCCTAAACAGCATAGACTATTTGTATAATGAGTGAAACAATTACTTTTCCAAAGCCAAAACGTACTTTATTTTTCAAGTTTTACAAAACAGAAATCTAAAAATCATTGTACAAGACACACATTTTGTGTGTGTGTGTGTGTGTGTGTGTGTGTGTATGTGGAGAGAGAGAGAGAGAGGTATGTGTGTGGGGGGCAGAGAGAGACAGAGGTTTTTAAAGATAAAATATAAAATAAAGCATATTTTAATAATAATAAAGAGAGAGGTTTTTATAAATAAAATAAATAACATATACAAATAAAATATAAAAAATAAAAGCAAAGCAATATTATAATAATATCAAAGCAATATTCTGCCACAAAATGTGTGCACAGCATGTGTGTGCCTGACAGCATGACGTGTGGGCCTGACAGCATGACACAGGGGTGGATGTCCCCCTATAAAAGCAGTCATTGATCAAATCATGGCATCACAGCTGACCACAAAACATATATTAAAACTTTTAGAGATCTATATATCTAGAGAGAGAGAGAGAGAGAGAGAGAGAGATGTTCCTGTCCGGTTTATTATGCCAAAAACAGTCAGCAACAAGCAGTTAAACATGGATGCAAATACCTTTAGAAGAAGGCCTTTAGATGAAGGCCTGGTTAGGTTACAAGTAATTCGTTTTGAAACTGAAAACATATGGATTGCCTAGAATATTAGCATAAAGATCAGGCATAGGCTACTTATATCAAATTATGCTTCATTAACAGCATCCATGTAAAGAATTATGAAAACTTTAACAGCATCCATCCACATGAGAATTAACAGAATATATCCAAAGAAATAAACAGCATCCATCCAAAGAATGATGAGAACCATGAGAATGCTTTAAATCTTGAACCAATGTTTGGGTGCACACAGCCATCTCTGGAACACTAGCCTGCTGCACAACTGTTCAAAGGATCCTTAATCCTGTCCTCTATCCATCTCTGGAACACTAGCCTGCTGCACAACTGTTCAAAGGATCCTTAATCCTGTCCTTTATCCATCTCTGGAACACTAGCCTGCTGCACAACTGTTCAAAGGATCCTTAATCCTGTCCCCTATCCATCTCTGGAACACTAGCCTGCTGCACAACTGTTCAAAGGATCCTTAATCCTGTCCCCTATCCATCTCTGGAACACTAGCCTGCTGCACAACTGTTCAAAGGATCCTTAATCCTGTCCCCTATCCATCTCTGGAACACTAGCCTGCTGCACAACTGTTCAAAGGATCCTTAATCCTGTCCTATCCATCTCTGGAACACTAGCCTGCTACACAACTGTTCAAAGGATCCTTAATCCTGTCCTATCCATCTCTGGAACACTAGCCTGCTGCACAACTGTTCAAAGGATCCTTAATCCTGTCCCCTATCCATCTCTGGAACACTAGCCTGCTGCACAACTGTTCAAAGGATCCTTAATCCTGTCCCCTATCCATCTCTGACTGCAGTATACAATATGGCCTTAAGAGAAGAAGGCCAGGACAGGACCACTTATTTCTCTCTCTCTTAAATATAGTTTAATATGGCCTAAATGCACCCGAAAAACAATGCCTCCATTTAGCCTACCTTAAAGAAGGAAATCACTCGCTTCATCTGCTTCACTCGTCCCCAGAGTCTGCTCTCCATCTCTATACATTCCTACATTGAACTTCTGAAGCATCTCCGCTGTTGGGACGAAGCCTTTGCAGCATATTCCCACTCGTCGCAGGCCGTGAGCTTAATGCTAAGTATGCTACTCAATGTTTTCTGACCCATGCGGTTTCTGAGTTTGGATTTCACGCGATTCATTTGGGAAAAACCCTTTCCACGCCGGGCGCTACTGAGGGGCATTCGGAGGTGAAAGTGCAAATAGTGCAAGGGCTTTGAAACATTGCTCCCGCTGCTGTCCCTATAATTTAGAACGCCGCCCAGAACTCTTCCGCTTGGTGGTCTTCTTTTTGTGTCCCACTCATGGAAGTGCACAGCCTGATATTGGGAGTCCAGCTTCCTAGATCTCCAGTATACAGTTTTAAAACTGCGGCCGTGGATAGCGGTGGCTTGGTCTGAGATAGCATCACTGATGGGCTGAACACTGCCATGGACCTCCACAGGTTCGTGGTTGGCTGGCAGCCTGTTCTGAACCTGTCTCGCAGCCTCAAAAATAAAATCCCGGCATCTGGTCTTCATTCCCATCTCTAAAGCACTATCAAAATTGGCCTCTCCAAGGGCGATGGTGAATTGCACCCCAAAGTTCACTGCGACAGGGCATATGATTGCGTGTGTCATCCAAATCAACATTAATCAGATGTGAATCGGACGGCGGGATGGCGTTGGGAGTCAGGATTTTGACACCAAGGAACGAAAAAAGTTTGCAGACAGTCGAGCATTTTGAAGGCGTTTCCGATCTCCAGCTGGAAAAAGTTTGTTTACTCTTGAGAACTCCTGCAAGATAGGCATGAGGAACTGCAAATACAGCTTATTGATAGGGTCGCAGTACATCTGGTATAGGAGCTGTCGTGCAGGCGTTTGCGTCCTTGCACAATTGAAAATGCAACTTTAGCTCATCCCACTGACCCAACAATCGCACACAACACAGTAGATGGATAGCCACCTTGTGCCAGAGAGCTGCGCAAGTTTAAGTGGTGTTTCTCGGGGTTAATGGTTTTAGATACTATGGCAAACTCTCGTAGTCTCATGACTGTGAGAAAACCACCTGGCGACTGAGAAATCAGGAACTCAGATTTCTGGGCAGTGTTTCCACAGCTTTGCTTGCGCAGAGCTGGATTGAGTGACAGACATACTTAACTAGTTGAAGCTTCTCATTTTTGCACGGAGGTGTGTGTACACAGAGTTATTTTTCCCTCCATTACACTGCAGCCGTCGGTTCCTAGGCCTACACAGCGCATGAAATCCAGTCCCACGCTTTCTAGGAACGTAGTCAGGTGGAAGCTATGGCCAGCATTTTTCTCCCTTCAAATCTATTAAACCTAAATAGGTGGAGACAATCTTCTTCAGAGAAGTGCTGAAGTACCTGATGACAGCACACAGCTGCTTAACACTACTGATGTCAGTGCTTTCATCTATGATGAGAGAGTAGCGAGACTCCCGATATCTTTCAGTAGTTCGTTGAACATACGCGGGGCAATGACATTTTTAATTAGTGCTGCACATTTTGTTGATTGAATGCCCACGTCCATGTCACAATCTGTGCCACTTATTTCCCCAAGCAATCAATACAGCGTATGGGCGTGTGACATGCCACATAGGTTGCGAGCCGAAGCTCTGTCATTTGGCTTTTGGTTGATGATTTTACTACTGTGAATCCAATATCCGTTAATCTTGATGATGAGATTAGCATTCCTTCTATGCTTTTCTGTGCGAGCATGCTGCATAAGGTCTGCATGGTGTGCTCTTATTTCTGCCTTTACAGAACCTGCAAAGAGCCTTACTGTTATCCCTCCAATCCTTGAGCTCTTTCTGCCTCTCCCAGTCAGGATTGTATTTTTTCCCATACTTCGACCACTTTGTGGACATTATGCCAACTCTCACTACGAACCAGTAGGCCTACTACTATCGCAAAAACTCCGTAACTTGCACTAGCCAGATCGACTTTGTTGTTGAGATTTACCCCGCCGCGGACGTTAGAGGTATGATGCACTAATGAGCTTGTGTGCGCAGTAGGCCTAGTGCGCGAATGAGAAGAACTGATTGGACAAACAGATAGATAGATAGATAGATAGATAGATAGGCTACTTTATTGATCGCCAAGGGATTAAATCTTAACTTAATAAATATGCCTACTGTTGACCAGCCTACAAAAACGTGAAGCACAGAGTCGCGTATTATTTTTGGCATTAAGCAACCAAGTTTCTAAAAATAAGCCCAAAAACCGCAACCCGCGACTCCACATTTTCCAAGCTTCTAAATAAATACAAGCCCAAAGTCGCTACATTATAAAAGGACTTGGCAAATCTATGCAGACCACACTTTGAGAAACACTGGGTAAGACTATTTAGTAATTTGAATACTTCATATTAATTTTGAATCTATTACACTTAGGCATATCATTAATGTGATGTGTACAGTGGGCAGTGCTTCGACTTGGCCAGCTTCCCTCGTGGTCCGCGCGGGGGATCACGCGGCATCACGCGACTTTAATTTGTATTTTTCCAGTGATGCTGCAACGACGCTGCAACAACCGCAGAAGTCTCAAGTGAGCAGGGTGTCTCGTAAAAGAAATGGAGCTGGAAAACCCTACACAGACTTCACTATACAGACTTTTAGCAGACTGGTTTAGAAATAATTTAATAGCCAGAAATATGCCTGCCCTGCCCTAATAAAGAAATAGTTGGTTAACGGCGAAGTGAATCCCGTTTACAGCCGTTAGAAGAAACGCAGGACAAATTAAACATTCTGGTTTTCTCCGAGTGCAACGATGATAGACAGACATCAATTGGACAAAAATATAGAGCATATTAACCTCCGCTTGTTCAGCCAAATGCCTTCCTGTTACGTCCTGTTATCATGGAGTTACAGGCGATAAACCATTTTTGATGGTCACAAGTTTACTTCATTAGCGCTTTATTTTTTGACTATTAAAGAGTGTTTTTTTCATTTAAAGGCTTGACTTAGGTTTATTCAGAAGAGCATTTAGTGCTCTCCCCAATCCCAGACGCTCACATTGTATGTTTGTTTGTAATGGATGCAACCCCTTGATCATTGCTTTTTTGTCATAGGCCGATACGTGTGGGTGCCTCGTCTCTCGGCACCCACTGAAAACATCGAAGCACCCACGTGTGCCAGCTTACAGTCCCGCTAAATTTACATTAATTTAAAATCAAACATCGCGAGTTTATGTTAAATTCAGCATCTCTCATAATGTGATTGGATATGTTGCTGTCAATTCCTGGCCTACTCCATATACTCAACCACCAATGAGAGCGCCTCCTCGTATGAAAATTCCTGACACTTCCCACCTGAAAAATTAACGAAGGTTTTGTCGGTCTTCAGGCCCTCAATGTTTAAAATGTATATAGCCCTGAATATCATTTTAAAAGTAGTCTGACAAAGTTTATTGTTTTGTGACACAGCTCCTACTGGTTTCCTTGCGCGTGCATGCGCTGCAGCAGTTGTCAGACATTCAAGTTGTTTTAGGCGGTTTGAAGTCGCTTTTCATACGCCATGAGCGCTCGGCTACATTACAGCCAGTCGGACAAAAGGCATGGAAATAAATATATGTTTTAGTGTATTTTTCAAGTCAATAAAAATTCTTAATTTTCGAATGTCTTTGTCAGGGAACATCTGACTTTTAAAAACCATAGGCCTGGTAGTCGCTCAGACAAGGAGTTATAAGATAAAGGCAATAATATTTGTGTCACCTAATGCAAGATACCATCAGAAGCCAACAATCATAAAGCACAGTGCGCACACTCTCTTCCCTGCACATGAAGCTGTCTGCGTGTTGTAGGCTAGATTTGCGTGAGTTCTTTCTATCTGCTTTCCTTTTGTGAGTTGCGACCACCTAGGCTATGTTATAGACGTTCTATGAGGTACCAGTGTTTAGCACACAACACCGGAGAGCACGATTCATTGGCGCTTGCATGTTGCATGCATGCAAGGACAGATGTATGTTGCTAGTGACAAAATATTAACTTTCAGTGTTTTACGATGTCTTTGTCATGGGGAAGTGTTTTCCCCCATGCATTTATTCTAGGCTACTTGTCAGTGACTGCCGCGAGAGAAGCGGGTTCTTTGTTTCGTTCATTTCAGTGACTGACGCGAGAGAAGCGGGGTCTGTGTTGTGTTGCGTTAATTTATTTTCATTGGGCATGCCCTGCCGTAACGTCCACATCTCTTCAGTTTCGACAAAGCCGAAATTACACCTTTTGAAACAATAAGTGCCTGATGCATGCAATTATGCATGATTTATTTTGTTATTGAATTCATAGGCTGGGATTACTCTCGGCAACAATTATGTTTAATGGTAGATCCTGGGGCGGCAGGCAGAGCGATGTCCAGTGGCAGAGCGACGCACAGTGGCTGAAAGTGGTACTAAAGCTTCACGCAGCTTCACGCCTCGTAATGTGCGAATGAAGTGGTCATTTGAAAGTAAATGGCAGTTTATTTCAATCCCTGTAATTCCCCCCATAATTCATCTGAAAAACACCAAGCAGTGTCTGGTGTGTCCAGGTTCATCCCCTTGCCCATTTATCTTCCCAGTGAACCCAACGTGTACCCTTGCAGGTGTAACACCCCCCACACACACACACACACACACACACACGCACACGCACACACACGTACAAGCACAAACATGAACGCACACACACACACACACACACACACACGCGTACAAGCACAAGCATGAACGCGCGCGCACACACACAGTGTTTCCCCTACAATGTAGGCTAGTCAGCAGCGCCACTCCTAGAATTCAAGCGCTGCAAAAAATTGCCTAATTAAAAAAACGCACGCAAGTGAACTTACAGTAGGGAACAGCTGCCGTTTGTTCAGGTTCGATGTCAACAAATAATAGTAGGCTAACGTTGAAGGCGCAGTCAGGGATGCCACAGGAGATCACGTTTGTTTGTGTTTATGTTTTAACTTTATTAGCAGACTCAATTTGTGCAAAAAAACGTAGCCTACATTATGTTAACCAAGGAACCAAAAACACCAGCGGTAAGCTCAGCCCCTACCTTCAGTAGCCTATTCCCAGATAAATTCTCCACGATTGTTTCTAGCATTTTTGTTTGTTATACAGTCAATGCTTTCAAGCCCTGTGTGGCTAACATACCTAGGCTGTGAAACTAAGGTCTAGCCTATTGGTGGGTTTAATTGAATTTTGGTAATAGTATATGCAACCATTTACATCTGGAGATAGTTTGTAATTTCCTGTAGAGCTCACCAAAATCATAGAAATGATACAAAACACTTATCTGCTATAATCCAAGATAGATTTGCTTCGAGTTGTTAGGCTTTTGAGCATTTATTTAACCAAATGACATGGAAAACACAATTCATTTCATCCATATATCCTTATGCACCATGCACAACAACGCTACTAAGTTAGCGGCCTTAAAGTGACAGGCACTCAATTTGACCTGCACCGCACCAATACATTGTAATGACATGAAAGAGAAGTCTATATAGTTTATACAGTGCTGTGCAAAAGTTAAGACACCATGCTAAAATTGACTAAAAAAGGAGGAATACAAATAATCTTTTTTGAAATTGATCTTAATGGCTTAATTTAAAAAAGAGGAAAAATCAAGCCTTTAAGGACATCAATTTTTTTGTGAATGTATCATGTATTGTAAATAAATAAATGTTATTATATAAATAAATGTCTTAACTTGTGCACAGCACTGTACATTCTAAATAGTAATAGTTTGTACAGTAGCCTGTGATTAAGCTTTTATTTTTTTGTCATAATTTGTAACTCAATCTGTCAATTTCTTTTCACAAAAATCCACCAGAAGTCATCATTTAAGGAGTCATTTTTCAAAATCTTCTTCTGGGGCTTCCTACAATCAACAGCAATCGCTGCTGGAAAAAAATTCTAGGGGAAACACTGTTCTGTATTGATATTGCAGCCTTGGTATTCATTTTCTAAAACCACTTTAAATTAGACATTCAAAGCCAACAACTCTCAAAGCCATCCTATAAGTGTTCAGCAAATGGTATCGCATCGATAACCAGGTTCGACAATGGCATCGATATCGATAATTTCTTAACGATGCCCATCCCTACACAAACACAAACACACACACACACAAACACACACACACACACACAAGCACAAAGCACAAGCATGAACGCCACCACACACACACACACACACACATCGCATAAGCACAAAGCATGAACGCCAGCGCACACACACACACACACGCACGCACACACACATACACACACACACACACACACGTACAAGCACAAGCATGAACGCGCGCACACATACACGCGCACCACACACACACATATACACACACACACACATACACACACACACACACACACACACACACGTACACAAGCACAAGCATGACCGCGCACACGTATGTAGCAAAGAGCAGTGACGCCACCCAGTCTTGAAGCTTGGCCACTAAACCTGCGATGCCAAAGAGCCAGGCCCGTTGCTATGGAGATCAGAGCACATACTCACAACTGTAGTGATGGCACTCAGTCATACACACACACACATGCTTGGAAACACTTATACCTACCCATATAAAAACACACACATGCACACACACACACACACACACAATATTCCTGTACACATGAGCCAAATGAAGTCTTCAGATCATATTTCTAATATACAGCACGCCTGCGTATACAATATAGAATAGAGATCCTTCTGCCCGTAAAAAAGAATGAACTCAGCAGAAACACACATGATTGACGGATCAGTCTCACAGAAGGGGAGGGGGGGGGCTGCTTCCTCTCCTCTGCTGTAAAGCTGTCGACACAAATTCACAGAGCTCTCTTCTGTGTGCACTTAACACACACACACACACCGTCACACAGGCATCAGGCCTAACCGAATACACTCGCACGCACAGACAAGAAACACACTCATCACACAAGACACTTAACACACACACACACACACACACACACACACACACACCGTCACACAGGCATCAGGCCCAACCGAATACACTCGCACGCACAGACAAGAAACACACTCATCACACAAGACACTTAACACACACACACCATCACACAGGCATCAGGCCTAACCGAATACACTCGGCACAGAGAAGAAACACACACACACCATCACCACACACACACACACACTCATCATCACACAGGGCATTCAACTCACTGTACCATAGTGTGTATGTATGTACAGCCTGTTAACGTAGTGCTTTTCTCTATACTTGAAATAAACACATTTTTGAATGATTTGATTACATATTATGATTACGTATCTTATACTTTAGGCAAGCACTACGTTATCAGATGCATGTTGCACAACAAAGGGGGTAATATTTCATGTTGTGCATCAAACCACATCTTCAGCAGCCAAAAAACGATACCACGGTTCAGGCGTCTTAATAAGCATGTTGACTCTTATGTGAAGTGAAAGAGGACAGTAATTAACCAAGATTTACAGGTACTCCAGTCTAATGCATTAAACGTGTTGGCAAGACATCCAGGCATAATAAATTTGTCAGATATAATTTCAGATGATGGGGAGAACTGAGGCCAAACGTGAAGTTAACAGACTGTCTCTCTCTCTCTTTCTCTCTCTGTCTCTCTTCTCTTCTTTTCATTCATTTCTCCCTCTATTTCTAGATCTCTTCTCTCACTATACTTTAACTCCAGTGAAACTCTCACACACACACACACACACATATTTCTCCTCTCTCACCCTTGTTAACCCTTGTTGACAGAAAAAATCACAACTACTACACAGATTGAGATCTGCAGTAGTATCTTCCCTACAGTAATACATACACACCACACACACACACAAATACCACACACAAACACACACACCCACGATGGCATCACTCATTACCACAGAGCCTCCAGCCGTTTGAAGAGATGATCTCTCTCCTGGTGGAGACCAGAGGTCTAATTCTGGAAACTGCACTACGCTACACCCACACATCCCCTCCATCTGTCAATGGCCTCACGCTGTTTGAAGACTAGGGTCCACGATTTAGTGGGTTTTGGGGGGTTTGGAAGTCACTTTCCATTGAAATTACGCCTATTCGTTTGATTTTTGAATTTGCTATAGTCGATTTATTTGGTTTGGCCTACGTCATGGCTTCTCAAATTGTTACTGATTTTGTGCAGGCTCCGTCCATGGCTCTTCTTAACACAATGAACAAAGACCACCTGTTAGAGGTTGCGGAGAGTTATGATATCGTGGTAACGTTAATGCAAAAGTGCCGTCGTTGCTGGTTTGGTGGAACAGCAGATACTGCCAGGGTCTGCAGTGTCTGTTGAGCCACCACCGTCTAGCTGAGCTGAAGAGGCTGAGTCTAGTAGGCAAAATTTGGAAAAGGTGCGCTTAGACATTGAACAGCAGCGCCTCAATCTCATTAGAGAGGGGAAGATGCCAGGCCAGCACCACCCTCCTGCTGAATCGAAAGTGGCAAAACATCTGCGTTTAGTCCCGCTGTTTAATGAGTCTGATATTGATGCCTTTTTCCAGCTTTTTGAACGAGTCGCCGATGCCCATCTTGGTCAGACATTGAGAGAACTTTGCTCCTTCAATGTGTTCTGACCGCCGAAACACGCTACAGAGCACTTTTTGTCTGCTGACAGTCAGATTTATGAGAAAGTAAAATATGCTGTACTGAAGTCTTATGAGCTAGTACCGGAGGCGTATCGACATCGTTTTCGTTCTAAGCGGAGAAAACGTGGTCAGTCTCATATGGAGTTTGTGCGGGACTTAACATTACAATTTGGTCGGTGGGCAGACACTCCCTGAACATATTATAACTTTTATGATGGAGCGCGATGTTCAGACCGCTCCTCAGGCTGCTGTGCTGGCTGACGAGTGGGAGATTGAGCATCGTTCTCGCCCGGCTACTGTGAAGGGCGAACCTTTTTGTCCGCGTCCTAGCATTTTACCATCAGGCTCAGTTCACTACCGACGTCCCACTCAGTACTTGCCGCCTCTGCGTGATTTGACGTGTAATTATTGTATGGGGCGAGGGCACTGGAAGACTGATTGTCCGGTGTTGAAGGCTAAAAGTAAACTGCGAGCCTCCGTCGGTCCTGGCTGTTAATGTGCCTGCAACCCCGGCTTCAGTGACGCCTACTGACCGGCCTGCGTCTACATCTCTGTGTGCGGCAGAAGGTGATGAGACGTTCGAGCCATTTATTTCCGAGGGCTTTGTGTCACTTACTGGTAGTGATGACAAAGTCCCTGTGAGAATTTTGCGAGATACCGGAGCAAGCAGCTCTTTTATTCTCGAGTCTGCGCTGCCATTCTCCTCAAAAACCTACACGGGTAACTCGTTACTGATTCGTGGCATAGGCCTGAATATACGTTATCTGTGCCGCTGCATACAGTGCGCCTGGAGTGCGAACTTGTGCAGGGCGAAGTGGAGTTGGCTGTTAGGCCTGCTCTACCAGTTAATAACATTTCATTGGTCTTGGGCAATAATCTTGTGGGGAAACGAATTTGGTCTGAATTGGTGGTTATAGAAAAGCCTCTCTCTATAGGAGACTCAGATGAGAGTGTGGAACATTTTCCCGAAGTATTCCTTGCGTGTGTTGCGACCCGCGCTGCCAGCCAACAGAGTGCTGGTAGAGCAGAGTCAGTTAAACCCGATAATACATTTTCACTGGCTGATTACCCTTGTTCGGTCAGTCGTGAAGAAATGTCATTGGAACAGCAGAACGACGAGACTCTTAGCCCGCTTTTCAAACTGCTAAACGGCGACGAAATTCGGAGTAAAGCCACGGGTTATTATGTTAAAGACAGAGTGTTACTGAGAAAGTGATCTCCGCATGACCATCTCCTCGTTGGTGATCCGATCGTCCAGGTTGTTGTGCCTGTAAAATTCTGTGCACTTGTGCTGCAGACCGCACACGACAAACTGGCCGGACACGCGGGTGTCAAAAAAACATATGATCGGGTTCTGAGATACTTTTACTGGCCGCGCATCAAGCGTGATGTGGCCAGTTTTGTGAAGACGTGTAATACACTCCCCGAGCGCTGCTGTAGCAGGCAGCTCACTGCGTCGGGATTAGTGTGTGCTTCACGTGTCAATTGACGAGCAAGCCCAATTCGGTCCTAAAACCGGCCCCTCTGCGCCCAATACCCTAAAAGTAGCACCTAAGTCTGGGACAGCTTAAAGAAGTCAAGAGGACTCCTAACTCACTAAGACCTATTCATAAACAGCTTTTTTTGTGGCATTTCACATTGCGATGTTTTGAAAATGCGTGAGGCCTATGCGGCAACAGGAGCTTCCAATCAAGCGAGGGAACAATTTTGCATTCATAAAAGGGATGCAATAACACCACCAACAACAACCAAAACTACTCATTGTACTTCTCGCATTGTGTGCGCACTTCATTTTAAAGTGTTGACTACAAGGTATCCTCCCACCTGCCCGCACAGACATGCTTTCTCAGTCACCTCAGTCAGTTTTACCTTTATATCCCTTTAAAGGGCCCTTCACACTAGGAACGTTAAAGATAACTGCACCATAATGTTATGAGCTTCCACACTTACCAACGATAAAGAAGGTCTCTCCTCACATTGATAAATATGACGTCTAAAATGTCAATGGATTCTGACTGACTATCAGCTTTCTATAGTTCTCAAACTGACTCTGAAAGTGATCCTCGACAATAACGTTCTCCGAGTTGTTCTCAAACTGACTCTGAAAGTGATCCTCGACGATAACGTTCTTCGCGTCGTTATCGCCGTAGTATGTGGTGTGGACGTTGTCCTTCATATTAGCTGGAGCGGACTGTTGTTTTTGCCATTATTTTTATAGTTATCATTCCCGGTGTGAACGGCCTTCAAGACTGACCCCTCCCTCCCTCTCTCATCCACTAGGCTGGGTGGCTAGCTAAATCAGCGCACGTGACACATGCAGGCCCCACTGTCGGGGACGCTGCCAACTGGCCTAAGTGACATGTTGGCACTGCCCACCACTCAGAGGGAAGCCAGGGAGAGGAGGAGGGGTGATTATGGCACGGCATTAAAGGATAGGCCGGTCAATGCCAGGCTGCCTCCCTGGGTGTCCTGTCAGTCTTCATCCCTGTCAGGGCCCTCCGAGCAGTCTTCATCATCAGCATCTTCACTTCGGAGAAAACAAAATGGGGTTTGCATTTGTAAGCAGGGAGAAGGAAAAGGGGGCAGGCTCAGAACACACACACAAACACACATCGCACACACACACACTCGTACATCGATATCTCATTAATTGTCTCAGTGACAATTTTCACAGTCTCCCACAGCTAAAGCTGTCACCTCTGCCACTCAAGAATTGGCTGTATCCAGCAACGACAAATCCCCCCAATCACCCCCCCCACACACACACACACATATACACAAGTATACACATATATACACACACACACATAAACACACTCCGTTCTGCATTGACGTCCAAAGTCCCAACCATCAATCATTGCTGATGGGGACACTCACTGTTGCTGCGACTGCATCCCCACACACGTGTTAAGGGAAGGACAAGGCTCCCACCCACACCACTGCTGGAAAGTGGTCAGCGTCACATTAAAAGCCATCAACCGCCTGCCTCTCTGACAGGACCTCGCTCAGAGCGGTTGCTAAACGCTGTGGCTAAGGTCAAGGACTTCAGCTGACCCCAGCTAGACAGCCTGTAGGGACGGAGTGTCAGAGTCCATCTCCTCTCCAGTACAAACATAACATTCAATTAAACAAAAAAATAAGTAAATATAAGAAGGCACATACAATGAAGAAATAAGAGCAGCAAAATTGGGTTGAAATTGTGCATAGACAGTCAATATAATAGTGCAAAGTCAGTGGTGCAACTTATGTAAGAGCAGCAGAAGTGTTGTGTTTTCAGGACAACAGGACAACAACAACAAGTTGCAAAGTGTACAAATGTACAAGTGGAGTAGTGCAAGGCAGCCGCTGTGGGTCCAAAGTCCAGGATGTTATGTAGCTGAGGGTGGAGGGGGAGAGAGTTCCAGCATCCCAACAGCCTGGTGTATGAAGCTGTTGGTGAGTCTGGTAGTGGTGGGGAGCGCAGGCTTCTGTACCTCTTCCCAGAGGGCAGTAGATCAAACAGATCGCGGAGGGGGGTGACTTGCATCACTCTGGTACTTGGTCGCCTTGGCGGGTGAGGTGGGTGGTGTAAATATCCCAGAATAGAAAAACCGCACTCTCAAGTATATTCTCTTTACTTATTTATTAATGCTATGTCCACAGATGCGTTTCGGCCTGAGCCATTGTCAGTGTGTGATTTTGGGTAAGCCTTGGGGTGAGGTGGGTGGTGTAAATGTCCTTCAGGGAGGGGAGTGAAGCACCAATAATCCTTCCAGCTGTGTTCACTATGCTGCAGGGCTTTCCTGTTGTATTCAGTGCAGCTTCCTTCCCACACAGCTGATACAGCTGGAGAGGATGCTCTCAATGGTCCCTCGGTAGAATGTGGTCATGATGGCTGGTGGAGCACTTGCTCGCCTGAGTTTCCGTATTGTTGTGTTTACAGTGTGTGTGTGTGTGCGGGTGAAGGGTCATGGTGTCCGAGCAAACATGCCCTGCCGAAAGCTCCAGCAACAGACAGGCGCTTGTTCTTTTACTGTGACAATTGGGAAAAACAAAGTATTAACTTGTAAATGAAGGAATTAATTGCAAAGGAAACAAATAATTTCCTTGGCACCAGTTAATCACTTTTGCTGTAGGCCTGGCCAGAATTATTAGCCCTCCCAAGAGACAGCGAGCCCAGCCTTGTCTCCAACCCGAGCACTTACGTAAATGAAGACCGTGTTTATGTGGTTGATGTTTGTGGTGAATGGGGAGTGGGGGGTTTGGGGGGGGGGGGGGGGGAAAAAGGCTACAGATTAAATAAATACATCAATCATTCATTGGTCACATATTGTCTTGTGAAGCTGGGACCATCATCACCACCACCCCTTCTCTCAGAAAACACTCCCAGATTAATTATCGTAATGAGGGTAATTACCACCGCACCCACCCATTCCACCCCCTAAACGAGGCGCAAGTTATCAGCCATGGCCAGCCAACCAATGGGAGCAACCTGGGGGCACACTGCCATGTTCCAGCATGGTGATTATGGCACGGCATTAAAGAATAGGCCGGTCAATGCCAGGCTGCCTCCCTGGGTGTCCTGTCAGTCTTCATCCCTGTCAGGGCCCTCCGAGCAGTCTTCATCATCAGCATCTTCACTTCGGAGAAAACAAAATGGGGTTTGCATTTGTAAGCAGGGAGAAGGAAAAGGGGGCAGGCTCAGAACACACACACAAACACACATGTGCACACACACACACGCACACTCGTACATCGATATCTCATTAATTGTCTCAGTGACAATTTTCACAGTCTCCCACAGCTAAAGCTGTCACCTCTGCCACTCAAGAATTGGCTGTATCCAGCAACGACAAATCCCCCCCAATCACCCCCCCCACACACACACACACATATACACAAGTATACACATATATACACACACACACATAAACACACTCCGTTCTGCATTGACGTCCAAAGTCCCAACCATCAATCATTGCTGATGGGGACACTCACTGTTGCTGCGACTGCATCCCCACACACGTGTTAAGGGAAGGACAAGGCTCCCACCCACACCACTGCTGGAAAGTGGTCAGCGTCACATTAAAAGCCATCAACCGCCTGCCTCTCTGACAGGACCTCGCTCAGAGCGGTTGCTAAACGCTGTGGCTAAGGTCAAGGACTTCAGCTGACCCCAGCTAGACAGCCTGTGGGACGGAGGTCAGAGTCCATCTCCTCTCCAGTACAAACATAACATTCAATTAAACAAAAAAATAAGTAAATATAAGAAGGCACATACAATGATCTAGAAATAAGAGCAGCAAAATTGGGTTGAAATTGTGCATAGACAGTCAATATAATAGTGCAAAGTCAGTGGTGCAACTTATGTAAGAGCAGCAGAAGTGTTGTGTTTTCAGGACAACAGGACAACAACAACAAGTTGCAAAGTGTACAAATGTACAAGTGGAGTAGTGCAAGGCAGCCGTTGTGGGTCCAAAGTCCAGGATGTTATGTAGCTGAGGGTGGAGGGGGGAGAGAGTTCAGCATCCTAACAGCCTGGTGTATGAAGCTGTTGGTGAGTCTGGTGGTGCGGGAGCGCAGGCTTCTGTACCTCTTCCCAGAGGGCAGTAGATCAAACAGATCGTGAGGGGGGTGACTTGCATCACTCACAATTTTGGTCGCCTTGCGGGTGAGGTGGGTGGTGTAAATATCCTTAGAATAGAAAAACCGCACTCTCAAGTATATTCTCTTTACTTATTTATTAATGCTATGTCCACAGATGCGTTTCGGCCTGAGCCATTGTCAGTGTGTGATTTTGGTCGCCTTGCGGGTGAGGTGGGTGGTGTAAATGTCCTTCAGGGAGGGGAGTGAAGCACCAATAATCCTTCCAGCTGTGTTCACTATGCGCTGCAGGGCTTTCCTGTTGTATTCAGTGCAGCCTTCCACCCACACAGCTGATACAGCTGAGAGGATGCTCTCAATGGTCCCTCGGTAGAATGTGGTCATGATGGCTGGTGGAGCACTTGCTCGCCTGAGTTTCCGTATTGTTGTGTTTACAGTGTGTGTGTGTGTGCGGGTGAAGGGTCATGGTGTCCGAGCAAACATGCCCTGCCGAAAGCTCCAGCAACAGACAGGCGCTGTTCTTTTACTGTGACACGTAGGAAAACAAAGTATTAACTTGTAAATGAAGGAATTAATTGCAAAGGAAACAAATAATTTCCTTGGCACCAGTTAATCACTTTTGCTGTAGGCCTGGCCAGAATTATTAGCCCTCCCAAGAGACAGCGAGCCCAGCCTTGTCTTCCAACCCGAGCACTTACGTAAATGAAGACCGTGTTTATGTGGTTGATGGTTGTGGTGAATGGGAGTGGGGGCTTGGGCGAGGGGGTGGTGAAAAAGGCTACAGATTAAATAAATACATCAATCATTCATTGGTCACATATTGTCTTGTGAAGCTGGGACCATCATCACCACCACCCCTTCTCTCAGAAAACACTCCCAGATTAATTATCGTAATGAGGGTAATTACCACCGCACCCACCCATTCCACCCCCTAAACGAGGCGCAAGTTATCAGCCATGGCCAGCCAACCAATGGGAGCAACCTGGAGGCACACTGCCATGTTCCAGCGATTTATTACATGCCATTACCATAGTGTTGGGGGGACACACACACACACACACACACACCCGGGGGAACCCGGAGAAGCCTGCGGCTGATATAAAGCCAGTCTTTCTCTCGGGGCGCATCCTGACAACAAGAACTGATGCAAGCGAGTCAAAACGCCTTTGACATGTGGCTGCCCCTGCTCCTACTTTTGCCCCTGGGTATTGCCCCTATTAGCACCACACCCCTGGAAGACAGCGAGGACCGCAACTTAAAGCCTTCCAGACAGGATGTGGTTCAGAAGCCCAGGACGGATCACCCCGGGCCAGAGCAGTCTATATCTGCTGCTCTCCGCGAGCATGTGGGGCTTTTGGGAGCTGGGATGCTGAGAAGAGAAGCTGATGATGCCCATGGTCAGGGAGGAACTAGAGGTGTGTCGTCTGCATTTTTTTGGCTGCATTTTCTATGTATATGGTATGTGTCGATCAGCCATATTGTGATTTGTAGATGAGACTGTTATTAGATCGTATTTCTGTATGTTTATTAGAGTATTTTTGTGGTTACATTTTTTTGTATTGTTTGCACATTTTTTATGTAATGGTCTAGATTTACGACAACTCCATATTGTCAAATTCGTTACTCAATTAGCGAGAAATGCATTATGGTCATTATTTTGCCTTCAAGGAAATCAGGAGGTGGATGTCCTGAAATCCAACCTCGGCAAGGATGATGCACAGAAGGGAGAGGAATTGCTCACGCAGCCTCCAGTGATCAACATAAAGCCCTTCCTTTCCCTGCACAGTGGGGAGTCTAAGGAAGCACCATGTTTTGCCATGGCTGGAGGTTTAGGTAACGGACTGAAAGAAGCCCTGTCTGCCTTGCAAGATGGCTGGAGCAGGGAGAGTGAGTTGGGTAGAGACACCCTGACTCGGTTTGGGATTTGCACTGGGAGTGATGGGTCAGCTGAGGCAGGGCTCTCGGCTCTGGCCACACTGATTGCAGACAGAGATGGTGACAGTGTGGGCCCTTGGACATCCAATCTGGATAAAGGTACATGTGTTATCGTGGTACTTATTTCACATTTAGTTGTGGATGTTGTGGATGTTCAAAAGAAATTCATTGTCAAGACTTGTCAAGTCCTGTCAAAGCTACCTCACAAAAAAGTCAATGTGTACCTTTTTAAGGAGAGTACTTTTAGAGTTGAACTCTAAACCTTAAACATGGTCTTTGTTCATTTTGTTTTGAAAGGGCATTTTCAAAACAGCTGTGTGGTATGAATAGCTGCAATGCTGTAAGAGTATTGATATTGCTTACTTTGGGTTTGTGTTATGTCAGAACTCTGGGTTCCTGGAGAGGAAGCAGGAAGTGTTTCTTTGACCTTTATAGTTCCTCCGGCCTTTGAAGTGAGGACACACCTCAGTACAGTGGCTCCCACGATGCTGTTGTTCTTTGTTGCCTCCAAAAGAACAGAGATCCTTGAAGTTACTTTCAGCAGCGATGTGCTCTTTCCCAATAAACAGGTTAACCTCTGAGAACTTTTTTGTTTGTTTGTTTTCTTGTTCATGGTGTAGCAACTATGTATGTGTGCTGTGTTTTTAAATCACATTCAGTCTATTGCATTCTGACATTTACAACCGAGTTTTACCCAAGCAAGACCGAATTTAGGCTCGATGGTGTTTTAAGCCCCCAACGTCGTCCTCAGGGCAGTGCTGCAACCGTCGACTTAAAGACACCTAATCCTAACCATAACCCTGACCATAACCTTAACCCATGCCTAACCCTAGCGCCTTCCAGACAGCGCTGCCTTGAAGACAACGTTGGGGGCTTTAAACACCAAGAAACTGAATGCAGCTTCTGAGGCAGGGAGAAATTTCCACTGAACCAGAAATCAAAATGAATTACGAAATGTCAATGACACTAAACTTCCAGGCACTAAAACCACAACTAGTGGTTTTAGTGCCTGGACAACTAGTCACCATCTGCTTGTGAAAATAGCATTAACTTGTTGATTTCTGGATCTCCCGGTTGCATAAAACCCCTCAGAAATACAGTATGTCTGCCTCTGCTGCTTCCTGTGTTGTTAGCTCCCCTACCAGTATTAGAGATGCAAATGCCAGATATCCTCCATTCGCAAACTAAATGTCAGCCAGACAGCCACTCCACCCCAAAAAAGCAAAAAAACTTCATCAAGGGAAATGTCTCAGTGAATAGAGAATGTCAGCTACTGCAGAATCTGTATACTACCCCATATGCCGTGTCTGACCAAGTGTCATGGTCCTTCTCCCAGACAGCATGCCTTTCAGTAGAAACTCAGTTCATCGTGCTGACCAGGAGAGTGCCTGAAACAGGAAGTCCTAGACTGCAGACCATACGAATCACTGTTGAGTTGAAGCAACCAAACAGGGGTGTGTACCTGTCTTTTCTTGTTTGGAGTTTGACATATGTGAAAATGGATATTAATTCTCTATATGTGATTGAAATGATTGTAGGGCCAAATCTGTCTTTGTCTGAAGTTCAAAACTTGTTAATGAGACGTGGTAAAGAAGAAGTTGCCCTGAAGAGACCTCTGCTGGTCTTTTTTCCAAACAAGTCACGACATGAGGATAAACCTGGGGGCATTACCTCCACTGATCACAGGTACGGCCTTATGTGTTAAGTGAAACTTGCAAAATGAAACTTGATTGACGCTGAAGTGTGACTGGAGTAATGGATGTTTGAATTTTGTTTCCTCCTTGTTTAAACAGTACCCCATCTCCAGTGCTGCCACCTTCCAGAACGTACCAGTTCTTGTGTGAGCTCCAGAGGTTCCTTAGTGATGTTCTCCCCCAGAAGAAGGCGTTGTCTTCACCTGACGGACATGCCGTGGCTCTCCCGCTGGCCTCGCTGAGCTCTATGCCACCCCTGACCCTGGGTGAGTCGTCCAGCGAGAGCCTCCTGCTGGGGTTACTGAACTCCTCAACGCCGACCCTTTTCTCCTTCCCCCAACGGGGCTCTGGGCTGCTCAGCCACCGAGTGGCGCTCTCTCTCCAGCCACCGCTGCTGTCTATGCTTCGGCAGGGGCTGGACGACGCGCTGGCCCAGTTTCGGCACGAGGAGGTGGGAGGTGGGCATTTGACTGACAGACTAAAGAGGCTAAGTGATCTTAGTGCCTTGCCAGCTGAAGGGATGGATCAATCAGGTGGTGAGAGAAGTTTCTCATTATGTTCAGGACTAGGCTTTTCTCTGTTTAATCCAAACATACCAGAACTTAATCTACTTGTCTACTTAATCTACCTAAACACATGCTCACACATAAACTCACAACTCTTAATGAATTAGGATTAATGCAATGCCAGAATTGTCCTGACATTAGCATGTGTCTGCAGGTGATGGGGATTCCGGTGAGGTCCAGTACTGTGCCCTGCTGTTGCTCAAGGCCTTGCAGACTGTCCTGGGGACCTGGGAGGCCGAGCGATCGCAGAGGTCAACCCGCGGAGGGGGCGAGGAGAGTCAAGGAAATCACAACCCCTGTCGCCTGCAGAGCTTGACCATCTCCCTCGAGGCCTTAATTCTGGAGCCTTCCGTGGCCACCATCAACAACTGTGAGGGCGAGTGTAGCTTCCCTTTGCCCAAGGGCAACAACCATGCCATCCTGATTAACAGCATGGTGCAAAAGGGGGGCTGGACTGGCCGCGCCCCCTGCTGCGTGCCCACAGAGTATGGAGACCTGCTGGTCGTGGAGCTGGACAAAGATGGCACCACCTTCTCTGCCAAGACAAACATGGTGGCCAAGGAATGTGGCTGCCGCTGAATTCAGACTGATGTTTGTGTTTCTGACCACAGCCCACTAACATGACAGTGCACAAATATATATGGACTTGTGCATGTTTTTTTTTCT
The DNA here is from genome assembly GCF_017589495.1 of Alosa alosa. Taxonomy (NCBI): domain Eukaryota; kingdom Metazoa; phylum Chordata; class Actinopteri; order Clupeiformes; family Clupeidae; genus Alosa; species Alosa alosa. The sequence goes on along the minus strand of NC_063196.1, from coordinate 28,779,468 downwards.
TTTTGATTCTCACTACCATCATGTAATTGTATTATAATTACGCTGTACATACGCTGATACATCACAACTGTATTTATTTCCCTATCTACATATTTTCACAATTGTGCTTTAACTGACACATTCCTTAAGACAGTAAAGGTATTTTTATGTACGTAGGGACTCACAGAACAGATGTTATTTCAGTAAAAAACATTAAAACCACTTCAGTTAAGGTGAAAGGCTGTCTGGAGGATTTGTAATTTTGCGTACAAATTGAAGATCATGTGACTACGCACAAGTATTAACTGACTTGCCCCAAGTAGCTTCTGAATAAAATACTATAGGAAGTGATGGTAATGTTGATACCATAGATTTAATAGAGACTCAGTCAGACCAATAGTATGAAAAATCAGGAACAGAGTTTATTTACAATGATGCGCATCAAGGGAGAGACAGCATGACTTCACCTAAAGATCCATCAGCTGCTCTAACTAGACAAGGAAATAGTTAGGGTTTAAGTATCCTCCCAGGCTGACGGGAGATGGCGTTGGTCATCCCATCTCACGTGGACTACACTGAATCAGACTCTGATTAGTGGCAATCCGGAGCAGATAGCTACTGACGCAGCCATGCAGAACAGTGAAACACTGCAAAGTCATTATTGGGTTGATAGCAGGCTTCTGATGGTAAGTAGACCACTGATGTAGACTTCTCAGATGAATTCTGTCTCCAAGAATGGTCAGTGAGCTAATTTTGCCGACACTTTACATACATTGTACATTACAGCCCCTCCCACTTTACCTAGGGTGTGTGGGTGTGTCGACAGGATAGGAATCATAAAAGCGATAAGTACAGTGAAACTCAGTTCATCAGTCCATTATCACCTCTCTCAGTATGTAAATAGGTCTGTCCCAGACCTATGTCAGTCATATTTAAATAGGTCTGTCCCTGTCTGTAAATATGTATGTATCTCTGTGCTTAAATTCTCAAATGAGTAAGTTTTGGCTGGAATTATTGGAAAGAGCATAGGACAAGCTTTATTTTGTAGTGTAACATATTAAAAAAAAAAAAATCTCCAGCTCATAACCTTTACAAGGCCGAGGTCAGCACAGGGGAACTAATGAACAGGCAGTTCAGTTTTTTTGTTTATAATTTTACTTAATGTTTGTTGTTTTGTTATTACCTGTGAACCATACATGGGTGTGGCTAACCTGTGAAAAGAAGCATAAAAAGAAGCATGTCACTTATGTAATTCCTATTACTCTATCAAACTTTGAGAGAGAACACTGCTATTGAAGATTTTCATTGCTACTGATTTTTCATCTATTGCTTTCTTCCTTCCCTGCCAAAAAAGCATTTATAAATGCTAAACTGAGAAGCAAATATTCCATAGGCTTTCACCTGAAGCATTTTTCTCTTATTCATTTTGCTTTGGGTTTCACCTGAAGCAATTCTGCATTTTCACTGATTCTTCTTTTTGTTTTTCTTTTGCATTTTTGATTTTTCCTTATTCTCTAAGGTTTTTACCTGAAGATTTTGCTTCACTCAATCCTGAGAAATGGCTTCAGAGATGCCGAAGATGAAGCACAGACATGCTCTGCTCTGCCCATTTTGCAAAACCTACGACAGCCTGTCTGTCCACCTGCGCAGAACCTGCATGAAAGGGCGACCTGAAGAAGCCATTTCGGAAGTCATTGAGACGGCCATGTTGAACAGTATGGAAGTCCTGAAGACTGGAATACGTTTCTGCACTAGAGACTTTAAGAGAATCATCAAAGATCCAGAAACTTTCAAAAGGTTGGTGTGCTGTGTGTCTTACCTATTAGTAATTAGAGAAATGCATGTAGGAATGTATCTCAGTTAATTGCCATGTCAGCGGAGACTCTACGTTTACTGGGGCAAGAAACAGTTTGAAAAGCGTGTAGAACATGCCCGCGGTGAGCATTTTCTGACCATAATGAAATTATTTACCAGTAAAAATGATTGCAGATTTGTTTCATTTTATGCAATATTGTTGTATGATTGCATCCATGATTAACACAACTTTTGTTATTCATTTTGACAGCATGTTTCAGTCGGCGTCGGACAACAAAACACCGGGTGGATGCTTGAATAGCCCAGCAGGGATGGAAGGTGAAGACTGCTGGCATCAGTGAGGAAGTCCTCAGAAACTGGGCACCATCTAGATCTGAGGACCGAATTATGGAGAGCAAGCAGATCCAGGAACTTGTTCGGACCCAGCAGTGGAGAGGCCTTCATGTCAAGAACTTTGAACACAAGGGCAGAGGGATCGTCACAACCCGCACATTTGAGGCTGGCGAGGTGGTGTGTCACTACCATGGGAAGGTCGTCACATTCAAAGAGGGACAGAGAATCCACAAGAGCACCAGTGAAGAGGAGACAGGATATGCCTTCTTTTTCAGAAACTCAATGGGGGAATCCATGTGCATTGACGCACACTCAGGCACATGTGAATGCCACCCTAAAATGCAGACTGTCGGCAGGCTCATAAACCATTCTAAAAAGAAGGCCAACATCAAGCCCAAACACCTCCGTATGGTGGTAAAAGGAGAGGAAAATGATGTGATCCTTTTCATTGCCACCAGGGCTTTGAAGGTGGATGAGGAAATCCTGTTTGATTACGGAGTCAATAAAAAATCTTTTGGTGGAGAGGGTGGACAGCTAGAGTGGATCCATCACTAGTCTTCCGGGCCTTGGCCTTCAGACATTCAGTTATTCGTCCCAGATCGGTGAAGTGTAACTGAATTGTCTTGGCCAGCCCTGACCATCTTCACATCCAAAGACAATAAACTGGGTATATCTTCTCTGCTCCTCTGACAAGAAGCCTGCAGGACATCAGCCAGACATTCTGTTTCACGTCCCAGATCGGTGAAGTGTAATTGAATTGTCTTGGCCAGCCCTGACCATCTTCACATCCAAAGACAATAAACTGGGTATATCTTCTCTCTGCCTCTCCGACAAGAAGCCTGCAAGACATCACAACCCTGAAGGCATCCATCATCACATCTAAATAAACAAGGCAAGTATTGATATTGTTTGACATTATGATATCAGGAGTCAGGCCCTCTCTCTATTTGGATTTGTTTAAAATGTTTTTCCCTCTGTCACACATGTCCTGCTGCCTACAACCTCCCTGATCTGAATCTCCAATCATCTGTCTCTCATGGCTGAGCAACATGTAACCAGCATCTAGCCAGGTCATGATATTCTTTGACAATATTAACATGCCATTGTTCTGTGTATTATTCCTGATATCAGGACTCTCCTCTCCAAGAGCCTAAAGCACATACTTAACACTTGTCTTATTTCTACCAGACATTAATTATCCAGACATTCTCATTAATTTGTATTGCTTACTCTAACAACATGTGTCTTTTATTTTTTCTATTCCACAAGACCTGCTGCTTAAGGCAGCCATGGCCTACTGGTTAGCACTTCGGATCTGTAACCGGAGGGTTGCCGGTTTGAACCCCGACCAGTAGGCACGGCTGATGTGGCCTTGAGCAAGGCGCCTAACCCCTCACTGCTCCCTGAGCACCGCTGTTGATGCAGGCAGCTCACTGCGCCGGGATTAGTGTGTGCTTCACCTCACTGTGTGTACACTGTGTGCTGTGTGTGTTTCACTAATTCACAAAATCAAAAGAGTATATATACTATACTATATTATACTATACTGTATGCAAAGTCTTATATTGTTTTCTACTGGAAGGGCTGTTTATATTGTCCCTTTTTTATTTGCTTTCACCCGCATCATCTGCCTATGTACATGTTCCCTGCAAAATAACATTACATATTGTCACTGTACTTTTTAAATATGTCTGCTATTAAAGTGTGTCTATGATAGTAAAGTGTGGTTGTGCTAATGCATACATCTGTCTCCTGTGTTTCATGTACTCTGCATTTTAAAAATGACAATGGATGGAATTATTAGAAATAGGTCAAACACTTAGCTAATAATTCTTTCAAAAACACTTTAATAACAAAACAACAAACATTAAGTAAAATTATAAACAAAAAAACTGAACTGCCTGTTCATTAGTTCCCCTGTGCCCCCTGTCCCCCCTAACCTCGGCCTTGTAAAGCTTATGAGCTGGAGAAGATTTTTTTTAAATATGTTACACTGCAAAATAAAGCTTGTCCTATGCTCTTTCCAATAATTCCAGCCAAAACTTACTCATTTGAGAATTTAAGCACAGAGATATAAACATACAGTACATGTGTGGGGCAGACCTTCTTACATATGACTGCCATGCAACCCATAGAATCATACTTTTAGTATCAAAGTAACCCACTAATGAGAAATGCAGAACATTAAACCACATATTGGAATATTGGACATAATGTTCTATTCCACTTTCTCTCAGAAGCAATAGCATTACATTTACATATGGACAAAATATTTGAACCAAGAGATGTAATTTATTAACAGCGACAAAAGTAATGTTACAAATACCGATTTATCAAAGCAAACATTGCTTCTCTTTCTCTGTTGTCCAATCTCTAATGGCTTAACCCTTAGAACCCTAAGCTGCTTTTAGGGCATTTTCACTACCTTTATTCATAAGGATTTATTCTGGTCATTGTAAGTGCCACACACACATATTATATATTGTTTTTTTCAGCAGAGTCTAGGCTATCCATATCTGCCATATCCATCATTTCATGTATTAGTACTAACATTGATTTTATTTTGATTTTTAAAGAATTAAAATATAAAAATCATATTATAAAAATTATTTTATTTTGACCTGTCTGTCCTACACACACATGAAATGCATGTAGAGCTATGAGCTTGCTGTGGTGAGATACTGTCCTGAAACAGGCAATATAATTGCCATGTTGGAGGGATACTCTGGGGCTGAGCAATTTACAGAAATATGTGGTGTGTGATTTACGGAAATAAATGCCATTTTTTTATTTAGCGATGAAAAATGACCATTCTGCGCTCCATATCTGTGACACGAACTGATCTGACCTGACTTGACCCAAGTTTGCCTGTTAGCATGTGTGAATATGGTGTATGCACACATGATGATTCTCAACTTTTTACTGCATTGCCATGAACAAAGTAAAGGCAAAAAAGGTGTTTCTTTGTTGAACAAATTGGGATGCAATGTGAGCCTTGAATTGGATGCCATACAGGAATTTGCTAGGATCTCATAACCGGATTATGAACATGTTTTGCCATAGAGAAACACACGATAGCGTTGGATTATAAACATGCTTTGCCACAAAAACAGACAAAAACGTGGGGTAAGTCCAGCTATATGAAGTTATTATTTTGCTGTCACTTCGTCTGTTTTATAACCCAGAAGGATGTATTTGGTATCAAATGATAGCTCTGTGCAATTTGATTTAATTTCATGATTTCTTTAAATGTTCATACTTGATCGTACAGACAAGTGCGTAGTCTCTTTGGAAAGCCCCACTTCTTCTCTGTCATGCAATAAAGGTTTTATCTCGTTGCGATGAACAGTTGCGGAGCAATGTAACAGAGAAGAAAGGGTGTGTTTTTTGACGCACTTTGCGTCAATCGGGGTTAATCTAAGGGTTAAGTAATGCTAGTGCTGAAAAAAGTGTGAAATCTTGGGGTAGATCAATCTGCCCTCATGGCATGAGTCATAGTAACATCCTATCATTGGCTTTGTTGAGCTTATTGAGTCATGCAACTATCTGATGATTCATAACCACATTCATAATCTCATCTAAAAAACAAACAAGCACAAGGCATATTTTTGACACAGAGACAGGACAGAACAGAGGAGAGAGAGACAGAGCGAGAGAGGGAGAGAGGACAGACAGAGATCGCAGACAGCCAACTGGCCCTTAATCATCCATCTGGGAGGGACTCCAAGAGAGAAGGGGTTTGTGGGGTGGGGAGTCAGTCACAGGACTGGCCCCTACACTGCTCAGAGTCCCCCCCCCCCCCCCCCAAGAAAGGGTCAAAGGGTTGAACTCTCCCCAGCTGGCAACAAGTGGCGTGTCCAGCAGACGCCACATGGACAAAGACAGACAGACTGACGCACTGGAACAGAAAAGATATAGGGTTTTTAAAAAGGAAGGAGAGAGAGAGGGAGGAAGGGAAGGAGGGATAGAGCAAGAGACAGAAGAGCAATAGTAGGAGGTTGACACTCCAGACTACATTTCAGCAGTCACAGCTGGCTGGCAGTACAAACAAGTTCCTTTAATTTAGCCCAAAAAAGGGGCCAATTCAAGCAGGCTTTGCATTCCGAATCCATTCGCCGTTGCTATGCTCCAGCGTGCGTGCACACATCACAGACAAGCTAATCAGAAGCAACACTCTTTAATATCACAGGTATGTGAGTGTCCCAAACCCAAGAAGAGTAAGATGCGAAAGGATGTAGCTGAGGACATTTTGAGTAAGATGAAGACAGCTATTGCAGATGTGGATAAAGTTTATGAATCTGTACAAGACTTGTTTGATACTTTAGGCATTATCCAAGAAAGTTATGAGATGGCCTATGAAAACACTAGGAAAGAAAACACAGATTGTGTTGAAAAGACAGCCAGCTGATGTATGGGTCAATCAGTACAGCAAGCCTCTTCTGAAATGTTGGAATGCAAATATGGATATTCAATATGTTGTTGATGCATATGCTTGCATTGTCTACATTATTTCATACATTTCCAAGGCAGAAAGAGAAATGGGACTACTTCTAAGTAATGCACAAAAAGAAGCATCTAAAGAACAAAATCTTGATGCTAAAGGTGCTTTGAAAAAATTAGGCAGTGTGTATTTGCACAATCGAGATGTGTGTGCACAGGAAGCAGTCTATAGATTGAAAAGCATGCACTTAAAAGAGTGTTCGCAGAAAGTGGTGTTTATACCTACAGGTGATAACATTGTAAAAATGAGCCTGCCATTGTATGTCCTTAGAGGGCAGGCTGAAAGCCAAGATCTGTCCACAGATGACATGTGGATGGTCAATACTGTTGACAGGTAAGAATAAGAACAGACCAGATGAAGATGTGTTTAATGAGATGTGTTTGACCACTTTTGCGTCTGAGTTCCGCATCCTTTCAGGTTTCTGTTTTTTCCGCAACAAAAAGCCCAGAGAATTTCTACCATAGCATGTTGCAATCAGGCTTCAACCCTCTCTGGTATTATTGGTGGAAGCTGGAAGCTAACCTTTGCTACTTTCTGTAACATTAACGTTAGAATAAATTAGCCAGCGCTAGCTTTATTTTTTTTACACCTGAAAGGGGTTTAAAAAATAAATTCACTGAGAAACGTTTGGACAATTAATGAAAACGACTTGTAATGACAGAGTGAAATACCAATTTAACCTGTCTCCCAGCCATATTTGGTAGTATATTTGCCTCTGGCATGTAGATTGATAGGCATAGATAGAAGCTAACTTATGATTTGTCATGTAAGACAGAAAATGTAACGGTTAACATTACTAGCCTAAGGTGTAGACATTCTATGCACTGTGGTTTAGCTAGCTAGCTGCTATTGTTGCATCATGGACAACACTTAAAGCTAACATTAGCTTTTTTTTTTTAGATAGGATGTAATGTGGTAACGTTATGTGCTGGAGAGTATTAGAGTGGACGTATAGAAATTGACACAAGTACTGTGCTTAATTTCATGGAAATGGTATTGCAAGTAATGTGTTTTGTTTTTGTGCACTATCAAACTACTTTGTCATGCTTTGACATTCTTGCAAAACCATTCACACCCATGCTAAATTATGGAAATGTAAAAGTTGAATTGTATTGAAAAGGACCATGTATGGTCATGTAGTGCATTTGAGCACTGACACCCCTTTTTTTTGCATTTTAGAGAGGCAACACTTTCGAAAGCTACATCAAGGACACCGGAGGATGGACCAGAAGACCTGAGACCAAGGCGACCCAAGCCCAACCCATAGGTATGCTTCACTGACAAATGTTGATGCTTCATCATCACATAGACCAAAGGTAATCAAAAAAATTAATGTTTACTTATGAATATAACTTTTTTGTTAAAGGTCTATTTTCGAATGCAGAACATAACCTTTTGTTTCTGAGAATGTATACATTTGTTTGAGTAGTTTTGATCTTTTTTTTTGACAAGAAATTAGCTTCAAGCTACTGGGGATACAAAGTGAACTGAAAATATACCTTTCCAACCATGTCTTTCTATGATGGTTGGGTACAGCTTCCTACAGTCTCAGATAGAGACACTTCATGAGTGGGAATATCCCAGGACATTACATATTACGCGGTATACCCTTTACCAACGCCACTCTCATTCATGCTGTATATTCTGTTCACTTGCAGGTTTCAGAGAAGGCTGGTAGAGCTCTCTATGAGTATGAGCTGTGGGAGATAACCAAGAACTGACAACCACCTAAGAAGAGGTGGCGATAATGGCTCTCCAAGAGGAGGTTGTGAGTCTGAAGGCTTTTATTCAACAAGGTTTGTAGAGTGTTTTCATACAGATGTGAACTTTTACATTAAAATGTACATGTGTGACCGGTGGAATACACTCTGCGTTGTGATTTGCTGTTTTTGAGTGACTGACGTGACACGGGATGACGATGTATTCCTTGCGGCTTTTATTCTCTGCAAAACAATAGGGACAATACAGTGAAGCAGGCAGTAGGTTCTCCTTCCCCCAACTCCTCTTCCCCAAAGTGACAGAGACAGGGCCAAAAAGCACAAGTAACCCACACAAAACATACTAAATACAAAAAATACAAGATATAAAATAAAAAGTAACATCAATCATTACATTTAAAAGGTTAACACAACTAGTTAAACAGGTTTAACCATTAAACTATGCTACCTAGCCTAGCTCCTGATAGAGACCTAATGGAAGTAGGCTAGCTAGTATGGCTAACTTAGTTAGCAACTTCTCACGCTAGCGGAGCTAGCATGCTAATTAACTGTACAAGGTTACAAGCATAATAACACCATGACAAAGTGATAAACAAACAGAAAACAATGACACACCTGCAAAACAATAGGGGACAATACAGTGAAGCAGGCAGTAGGTTCTCCTTCCCCAACTCCTGTGGTGAATTATAAATAGCATGCTAAGTACTAGCGATCGCTAACAACATACAGTAGCATTATACAGGGTACAGGCTACAGCCACAGGCTAGTCACAGGTTCATTTTACACCATGTGACACGAAAAGTACAAAATATAAAGAAATAAACAAGAAAGCTCCATAATAGATAAAACAAAGTGTACAGAAAGTAAATATAGGTAAAGTGATAGTTACGATAGTAGTGAAAGACAGTATAGGGTGAAGATATTTAATATAAAATGAAAGGAGGGATAGACAGATAACATACCTCTTCCCCAAAGTGACAGAGACAGGGAAGAGGTGAAGGGCACAGCGAAATATGAACAAAGATTGTTAAGGCGGAGCAAGATACTTCATCAGGAGCCACTTCCGGGAACCCGGATCGCATTTGGGGGTTAAAATCCCCCTTTATGCAGGAGCAGAGGCAGCGACTGCTCCATTGAAGTCTATGGGCATAGCTCAGAATTTCACCACATATGCTAAGGTCTTGGTTCTATAGAGTTAGGAATGTGAATTTCGGGCACATTTTCATGATCCTCAAACCCTTCTGAACATTTCAGGAACATTTTTAGCATTTTTGAGCAATCCAGTCTGGAGAAAATCAACCTTATATCAGGTGTGCGCCGGTTATTTCTGCCGCTGCTGTTGGCGGTTGCAACTTACTGCTAGTCAATACGTCATCGACACGGCTCTTTATGCAGACAGGATTCAATCCCCATTTCGCGCCCATAGACATGAACTACGACGAAGTATCTTGCTCCGCCTTAACAATCTTTGATATGAATATGAAAAATTGATACATTAGAGGGGGCGGGAGACTACGGAGGAGGCCACTAGGACTCTCACTGTACTGGCGATACAAGGCAGTGTGTCAAGGCAAAACCATCTTTGTGTAATTATAAAACAATAGAAATGTGACCTGTTACACATGTTTAACTTTAATGAAATAGCAGCTTCTTGGTTGTACAAGTTTAGTAAAAATTTGAGGATGAAACTAACTTTTCCTTTCAGTGTGTATCTGTGTGCTTCTCTCTTCTGTGTATATGATATATTAGTTGTGTTGTCTCATTTAAAAGTGTTAGGCTGTCTGTGTGGACTGCTTCCCATTTTCGCCTCACCATCATAGATCTTTTCTGTGTTAGTAAACTGTAACTATTTGAGGTCCTAATTGATTGTGCTATTTTTTAGGAGGCACTTAGAGGAAATGCCTGGACCCTGAGAGGACTAAGACGATAATTGGTGAGTTTATTTTATTTGTATGTCTTTCTCTCCAACTCACTTTGTAATTATCTCCAATTATCGTGATAACACAACAGTGTTTCTGCACTTTAGCTCTGTATTTGTGTCACTAATATTTTGCATGTTTTATTTTGTCTATGTTCTGTCTTATTCAGAGGCCACCCTGAAGCAGTTCCCAGGCCAGACACTCACTCCAGATTGCTGGGCCAGGCAATAAATGCCAGTGACAGAACTGAGGTTCCATAACAAAAACAAAGATTTTCAATAAAATAGAATAAAAGATAACAGAAGTGTTGTGTGTTTCTTCCTCTTTATACTGATACTATGGTTAATTTTAAGTAAACACAATAGTGAAATATTTAATGATCAATCACGGAAAATATCAAACCATAGTAGAATATGAACTATATTAGAGAAATATATGTCTGAAATATATAGATCATGTGATCAGAATCTTCATCAAGGGTCATGTGATCATGCTTCTTACTGCCATATATTTAAATATATTTAATTATATGCATAAAATATAAGAAAGTGGCCAATATTGAATATTTACTTATATTTTGAAATATATTGATACATACAGGGAAATATTTGTATTTCACATAGATGTAAATATATTTATTTAACATAGATGTGCTTATACTGGAATATGTTCAAGCTGCATATATGTGAATATATTATTTTTCTGTATGGGCATAGGTGTGTAGATTTGAACAAAATCTGGTTTGTTTGTTAACGGGAGCATTTACTGCCTGAAATATCCGATTTTGTTTACCACGCTCGGAGTTATAGTGCTGGCCTGATGGGTTGCCTATTTACACCGTTTCCAACGGCACATGAGCGGTTAGACCGAGGGAATTCACCGTCGTGAAATTAAAATTCCACTGGAGCTCCAAGCGGTTGTGTACACGCAGCCTTACAACACTGTCTACAGCTCTTTGAGTCACGGGCATCATCATGTGCCAACCGCGTCGTAAGCAATGGTATGGTATAGTGACATTCAAGTTGTTGAGCTAAGAAAACTAAGTCTTGTGCCCCCTCAACATGGGGGTGAAACGACATCCCCACATCATCAGCTTTCTGAAAATGTACAATTTATGTCGACTGAATCGCCCCGGGCGGCGTACAGGCATCATCATTTAAGCTGACATTATATGATAAGAAGCTACATGGACATAACATGCAAATGTGTGTGTGGTACCCTTTGGTAGCTTTAAAGTCAGGTTTCTACCAACATAGCCTAGTACATTATTCCGAGAGCTGAAGGACCTTACAGTGCATACAACTGGCACTACACAAATACAATGTACTTCAGAAATTATGTCTAAATAAACTACATAGTCCATTCCTTGTCTCACCAGCTGGGAGGACCAGAGAAGCTTCATGTCTAACCTGCTAACGCAGGGAATAGGCAGTTATACACTTTCAGGCAATAATAATAATACAAATATGTGACCTGAGAGTGCTAGGCTACCACTCATGACACTCTGTACAACTTGTGGCAAGTGTCTGCATCACATAGGCCTAATTCACACTGAACCAGAGTATTGAAGAGTATTCAGATAGAAAAAGAGTATTCATATTAAGGTAGGTAATAGTATAGTATAGTATACCACTGCTTCGTTGAATTTCCCATGGTCATGTGCTCTTTAGAACATAGGTTATTTGCACACCTATGACACGTGTTCGCTGTCGGGGTCCCTCTTCTGGTTGAGAAGCGCAATAAACAATCTAAATATGTACTAACGACTGGCTTCTGCCCATGGCAACCATCCATTCAGTACAGTATAATACATTACATTAGATTACAAATTAGGCCTATTTGTCTATTACTTTGAAATATTCAAAAGTCAGCTATTATTGCATTTCGCAAGTCTTGTACATCGCCAGGTACTTTGCATATTTCCTTACAAGTCTAGAATATTTAAGCCTATGCTTATGCTGGTTTCATTTAACAGGCAGACATGGATGTCTTCTATGTTCACATTAACGCTCTGGGATTTGTTTCCCTGTGACATATTATTGATTTAAGATCATAGGTAAAATGATACCGTTGTTATCATGACGTTTATCACATTATGATCTCTATTTACATCGTCTGCCTTTATACCCAGATCTCGATGGCAAAGAATGGTCCAATAATGTCCATGTGTGTCTGACATCGAAACGCAAAAGAGCTGCTGCACTACAGGAATTCAGCAATCTTTTTCACACCACACATAGCCTGACAATTACAAACCACTTGTAACCATGTATGACTGGCCCTTCCTCCAACTGTTCCTACAGTACCTGTTATCTTCCTATCCTGACTGTCTGGTCTTACAGTATGCCTTTTTTTCCTTATGGTTTCTTCTCTCTGCCCAGTTAATGCTTAGGGATGGCGGAGCACATCCCAGGAGGTGGTAAACAATGCCACCATTCGAACCCTACAAAAACAATTCCTTTGCCATGCTGAAAAGTTAGAACATTGCATAGCCTACATTGTATTTTTACTCACCCTACTGACCTCAAATTGTCTGCGCTGTAATTTTTTCACACCGCACACAGCTGACCTTTACAAAACACTGACCGTTACACTATTAAATGGATATAAAGCAAATCAAATGGACCGATATTCTGTATGTAATTAGTGTCTGCACGGACCCGTTTGGGTGTTGCACCTAGTGAATCAGTACGTTATGAAGAATTACGTGCAGACACTCAGAATAGCGACAGGTTCAAAATTCTCCATTTCATCTGACAAGTCAATCGAACTTGAGCAATTATACACGGGTTTGCGTACATACAAAGACCGAATCCGCTAAAAAAAACAGGTCTAGAACACGTTGTGTATTACGCGACTTTTATTTAGCAAATTCTGCTCAACCGGAAGTCTTATTTTCGCTGAACAATCGCTAATTTCGCTAGAATAACGGAACTGGTATTGATGCATCATCCGGAATTTCCCCCCAGGCCGGAACAAATTTACTGTGACTCCTGTAGGCTATTTATTGCCATAGACCATAGACAGTAAAAGAAATGGACCAACAGACTCCGTCGTTTTCAACATAGACATAATATACATAGACGCCGCATTGGCTGCTGGAAACGAGAAATGCGGCCGCCATCTTGGACCGGTCATACTCCTCGTTGCATTGCAGCAGAAGACACAAGATGACAGCACTGTGCAGCATGTTCCTTCTCAAATCGGCGGACCATACTCGAGGGATTTACTTTTCACAAGTAAAGATTTAACATAACCGTTACTATTGGTTGTATTTTGTGAATAGAATATTACCAGAGAGCTGAGAAGGAGCAATCTTTGATATTACTGTATGAAAATCGTAGCCATCTAGATGGGCTATGTTTACTCGGTGTTCACCGGCTATGAACTGAGACTTGATAAGTCATATTCCATAACACTGACTTAGATTACAACTAACTGACACAAGAAGGCTATTGTAGAAATAAATCATACTAGATTTGGCCGGTGAATTTTTACACAAGTGGCACAGACTAGCCTATTGGGCAATAAGCTAGCTGCTACTTGTAGCATAAGTGTGTTGGTGGTAGCCTCACTATTTCCTGAATAAAGTAACTTTTCAATAGCTCAACTTCTTTATTTATCAAGTAGCTTAGCCAGACAAGCTACACTTTTCTTGTCATGTGAAATTAGCACAATTTAAAGTAGCTTCCTATGTAGTGAACCCTAGCCTACTGCTGTGTTTTGTGTTAGGCTACTAATACATTTGACTGTGTGGTTGTTTTGTGTAGTGTTTTATTCATGGCAGAGTAACTGATAGTTTAGCTCACTAAAATTTCCGAAGTAGCTTGCCCAACACTGTATTATTCACATGTCATTTACCCTGACAAGAATAAGATGCCTCTCAAATTCCTTTTCATTCATTTTATTTATTATTTTGTATCTCTCAGAACAACTGCCTTGTTCAAGAAGACTGTGAATGAACTGAGCGGTCTCCTCACACCCCTGGAACTGAGGAAGGTGCAGCTCTTCATTGCAGTACTGCAGGGCATCTGCTACACTGTGACTGAATGTTTGATTTATGAGCTCCACCTTCATCACCTGCATTATACTCTGTGTCCCATTTTCCCATCGTCCTGGTTGACTCAGTCCTCTTTTATGGAGTACCCAGTTTACTATGCCATCTTATTTGCCCACCTGCTGTCTGAAGCACTTTTGTTCTCAGCCAAAGTGTACCCACTAATTTTAGCAAGATGGGAACATACAAAATGACATGTACCAGTTGTCGAAATCATAGAACCAACTGCATGGCGGTAACTCTGTCTCACTGAGCCTGTGAAGACACTCCCTGATTCTTTACTGATTGCAATGAGCGGGTTGATTTTAGCAGTTTCTAAAATGTTTCTTAATTCCTTTTATTTAATCTCTTCATTGGGGCTGGAACCTTTCTGTGAACTGTAAATAACAGATGCTGTTGATGAACCCATTGACACTGTTCAAGTGACAAGTCACCTTTTGTCTTGAATTGATGAACTGTTACACTTACTATGCCAAACCAATGTCTGATTTTTTGGGATCAGAAACAAACTTACAAACTTGCACTTTACAATATTTATGGAACTTGTCTAACAAATGCTGTTGATATTGAACCCAGTTACTCCATTTCCTTTATGCCACACAATGTCTGTTCATCACTTTATTTTTGATGGCACTGAACTGAAAATGTTAATGGATTTTTTCTGTAATTTTAACTCATTAAAACTTGTATCAAACCAGTTTTTTTGTCTATGCTGTCAAGCGTGGACTAGTTATGTTCCCAGTTTTTTTTTTTTATATTGGATGTCATCACTTTATAATATATCATATCAGAATATTCTATTACTGTTAAGCCCACTATGAATATTAAAATATACACAACCATGTTTCCTGTATCATACAGCTTTTCTACTGGGAGGTTTACAACTTATTCTGAGTCAATTTACGAGTTTGTCCACTAAACCACATAGGCCTACTTGGAATACCCCTCAGATGTCTGAATGGCACTGATCTCACTTAAATGTTTATGGAACCTTTCTGTGGACTGTGAATAATGCTGTTGATGGAACTTTTCTGTCAACTGTGAACTATATTTAACTCATTAAACTTGTATCAAACTAGTTTTGTCTATGCTGTTAAACCTGGATTATGTTCCCAGTTTTGATATCGGACGTCAGGTCACTTTATATCATATATCAGAATATTCTATTACTGTTAAACCCACTATGAATATTAAAATCACGCTAAATCATGTGTCCTGTATCCATAGCTACATGTATGACCTTTGCAGCAAAAAAGCGTGAGAATCTGTTGGTTATTCAGTGAGATATGATTAATTAAAAGTGCGTGACAGCTCATCTCACCCGGCCAAACAGATTACACTGAGTGGAGTGGATGACCGGTCCAAGATAAAACCTCAAATCTAGTCAAGCTAGTAAGGAGTAGCGGTCGATCTTGATCTATGTATATTATGTCTATGGTTTTCAATGGGAGGGCACTGAGTCAAATAGAACGATTTTTTCAGTTGGTCCCCAATTTTGCGCAGACTCACACTTAACCCGTTGGCGTTAGCCATCGAACTGAATCTTGTAACTCATATGATAGATACACAGAAATTCTTCTCACACTTCCTTAGCCTTCAGTCATCAAAAGTTAAACATTTATTTATGTATTATCATTCTCACCAAATCGTGTTAATGTTGAAGCTACCATACATGATCATCTTCAAAACAGTCATGCTAAAACAAAACAAAAGTTATAGCCTTGAAGCTAATCTTCTTTCCACTTTTCGACCTACGGTCAATCCATGAAAACCTCTGAAATGATTAGTGCAGTTTTTAAAAAAAAATGGAGGTTTACTTTTTATTATTATTAGGTTGCCTCTGTGTAATGCTTTACCTTAACATACGATTAGGTGTATGCTGGGTTTTGCTCATAGATATATCTATGGGTTTTGCTTATGAGTTACGTCATAGACAGTAAGGTGGACTGAGCTTCTTATCCAAACAATACGGTTATCTCCCTACTGAAGAGAAGTGCGTCAAAGCTAACTTCCCTCAACCCGAACAAGATAACTATTCTTCTTCACGGATAAAAACCAGCGTTACGGACGAGGGTAATGGAGTCTGTTTTGCCTTTGTAGTGTTTATGTAGATTACACAGAAGCTACAATATCGGCTGGGATATATGTTATATGAAGTTATGGTATTTCAAAAATCCTAGAATGAATGGACTTCTATGGGGTTAGCAGGGGTGGATCCCTCCAGCCTATCCCGATTCTTCTACTTCGGGGAATCGCCTGCCCCCTTGTTTATTGCTCCAGCAGAATGTCTAATAAGGGGAGAACTGCCACTCGGAATACTTCCGGTTTCTGAACTGGTTGCAGTTCCTTCTGTGTGTTCAAAAGATCCTTGATTACTAGCTCAGCTTGAACCCTCTCTGGTGGTTCCACATGAGGCGCTCATCCACGAGTGCAGAGATGCATGGAGGTCTATGGAGCTGTACCCCTCAAAATCCCACTTTTCTTGGGATATAATTTTTTCAAAGTAATTTGAGTATTGCATTCGAAAGGGGAGGCAAAGAAATACACTTGGTTGAGTATTACATTTTTTAAAGTCCCTTAATTGCTCTAAAAGCCTTTCAAATGTGTCAATGGCGTCATTCATTAGCACAATGCTGGCGTGTTATGTGCAACAACGACCCAACCTGTAAGAAATCAAAGGACATAAGTACTACGTTCATTCAACTTTTGACCTATATCCCATGTTGAAGTTATACAAACCACAATCAAATCCTGAGATTTGTCAACGACAATCAGGTGAAAGAGACCAATTTAGCCGTCTAGCTCCGGTACTCCCATTCATTCTGCACTCACATGGCGATCGCCCCCACATTGGAACTCTGGTGGTACAATGGGACTTAATACAGGTGGCAAGACTCTCAGTAGACAGACTCAGTCCAGCATACTGTGCTTATGGGGTAGACTACCAGGGGATCAGACATAGGCTACAAATCCAGTTATTAAGAAGGTACTGAGTTCTCTTTGTATAAAATGTGTCCACCTCTTTGTATCAGTGACTATCAAGAAGCTAAATATTCTTCTGTAAAACTGACTAAATTCGAAAGAGATTTAGGCTAGATATAGCCTACCATAATTACTAGACTGGGAAGGGATATGGGACAATTTTTTTTAATGCATCAAAATAGCCTTACCTTAGTCATCAACTGATAGTCCGTTTTAAATATTTGGTCCCAGTCATACAAAAAAGAAGAAAAACTAAAAACATGACACAATATAATTAAAATTAATTTCAAAGGTGAAGAAAATAAATGTTTCATGTCCGTTAAACAATACCATCACCAATGACAATTTCAATATTTTGCTGGTTACAAGCGATTAAAGAGAGAAACAGTCCATTTAAACTGTATGTGGTGGTATCAGCATAAATGTGTGGTCATGATGACAGTCTGAGTTATTATCTTCTCCAAGCCATGTAGACTGAACCAAACCCAAAATGGTGATTTTTTTAGACAATATGTGGCACAAATATGATATTTCGGCTCCATTTACACTGTTATTGCTATATTAAAATAAAACAGGAACTTCTGTTTTACTCTAACTGTGTCTGGACACGCACATCAATTACCACCCCTCAAGTGTGCGCATAATCTGCTCCTTCTCTCCTTTCCAGCCAATCGGTTCAGATAAAAACCGGCTTTACCAGACCTGAAATGGGCAAGCCTCTACTTCCACACACACACATCAGCACACACACATGCATACACAGTATATTCACACACACACACACACACACACACCACACACACACACACACACACACAGACTATATTTATTAGCATTGTGAGTATGGTAAGAGTATGACGGCTTATGATTACACACATATATTCTTAACAGTGTCAGGATGGTAATAGTATGACAACATGATTATCTATTTGCAGGCTTACTAGGACATGATAGATGTAACTGCCTGGGATTGTTTAGCTGTGAAGATGTCCTAGGTTCAACCAAAGATACTGGGTTAAGTCCTCAGGTTGCCCATGCACAGATAACTGTAAACAATGTTTGGTGAGAAACAAACAAGGGACCAAAGTGATGTTAAAGATATTTTAACTTGTGTCCTGTTTGGCACACATTTGAGATGAAGTGTGTGTTATTGTGAATGGAAAGTGTGTGTAAATGTTCCCTGTATGACCTAAATAAATCTCCCGCTGCTTCAGACTTCCAGACGAGCCAGCACATTCCTCCAATGACCTGACTTGACCTGCACCTATGAGGGTATTGTGTGTTCCTGGTTGGGGACACTTCTGGAATTAGAAACTTTGGAATTCGAGCGAGGCATGTGTTTAAGCCAGTATAGTAAAGTGTATGTGTGTGTGTGTTGATTGAGGGACACCAGCCTGTTGC
>NC_063196.1:28691893-28760263 GCF_017589495.1 Alosa alosa | reverse complement strand
GTCCTCAGGTTGCCCATGCACAGATAACTGTAAACAATGTTTGGTGAGAAACAAACAACGGATAAAAGTGATGTTAAAGATATTTGGCACTTGTGTCTGTTTGGCACACATTTGAGATGAAGTGTGTGTGTGTGTGTGTTTGTGTGTGTGTGTGTGTGTGTGAATGGAAAGTGTGTGTAAATGTTTCCCCCTGTATGACCTAAATAAATCTCCTGCAGCCCTCATGCCCGCACCTGGCAACAGGCCAGGGAAGTCCTCAATCAACACACACACACATACACTTTACTATACTGGCTTAAACACATGCTCATGCCTGCACCTACAGCCAACCCAGAAGTGTCCTCAACCAGAACACACACACCATAGGTGCAGGTCAAGTCAGGTCATTGAGAATGTGCTGGCTCGTCTGGAAGTCTGAAGCAGCGGGAGATTTATTTAGGTCATACAGGGGGAAACATTTACACACACTTTCCATTCACAAAACGAAACTATGGATGCATTGTTTGAGGTTGAACAGATCTGGAAAATGAACAAGGTTTGTGTTTAATAATGTCTAAGTGTTGAAGTAAAATGTATTTTTTCTCTGTTTCAGAGAATACATGCACTGTAACAAGCTCAACTCGAGTTGTCACCAAATTAACGTCATCGGTTCATTAAAACGCACATTCACAGATAATCTCTAGCATGCTTAGATTTATTGAAGTGCTTTGGTGAGGGTGAGACAGTGAAAGAGAGAGAGAGAGATATAAGCCCATAGGCCAGAGTCTATAATTGTCCAAACACCGATGGTTGCACAACAAAAAAGGCTTAAAAAATAGCAAACCAGCTTGTTTCAGTCCATTAGAGCGAAAAAAGGTAATGACTGACTGGTTTATTGATGATATACACTTACAATAAGTCACCCCTCTGTCAGTGAACAAAGGGTGCAAATGGTAAAAAAGGAAACAAACTGTGAAAACATTGGCAGGATAATGGCTTGTGGTTGTTTAAACATTGGCAGTATAATGGCTTGTGGTTGTTTAAACATTGGCAGGATAATGGCTTGTGGTTGGTTAGTTAAACATTGGCAGGATAATGGCTTGTGGTTGTTTAAACATTGGCAGGATAATGGCTTGTGGTTGGTTAGTTAAACATTGGCAGGATAATGGCTTGTGGTTGGTTAGTTAAACATTGGCAGGATAATGGCTTGTGGTTGGTTAGTTAAACATTGGCAGGATAATGGCTTGTGGTTGGTTAATTAAACATTGGCAGGATAATGGCTTGTGGTTGGTTAAACATTGGCAGGATAATGGCTTGTGGTTGGTTAGTTAAACATTGGCAGGATAATGGCTTGTGGTTGGTTAGTTAAACATTGGCAGTATAATGGCTTGTGGTTGTTTAAACATTGGCAGGATAATGGCTTGTGGTTGGTTAGTTAAACATTGGCAGGATAATGGCTTGTGGATGGTTAGTTAAACATTGGCAGGATAATGGCTTGTGGATGGTTAGTTAAACATTGGCAGGATAATGGCTTGTGGATGGTTAGTTAAACATTGGCAGGATAATGGCATGTGGATGGTCGAAAGCAAAAGTGAAACAGTGTTTCTGAGAATTCAGCTCTTTTCATGTAACAGTGGTAAACAAAGTCTGACTTGTGTGATGCAATGTCATGGCTGTTTATCTGTGTTATTACTGGTGAGGTAAAAGGGAGGGTTTGGGCAGTGTGAACTTGAGCTTGTCATTGAACGATAGTTCATGAACTCGTTCATATTTTGGGCGAACGTGAACTGAACATACTGTATTACTGCCTGATGAACGTTTTTGTGAACTCGTTCATTCTGGTGTATGTGAAAGGCACACTCTCTCAGTTTAACTTCGTTCAATAGGGTGCTAGATTTCTATAGAGCCCTCCAGGCGAACACACCGTAAACAGGCCTTAATAGGTACCGGGAAAAACACCCATTCTGGCAACACCAGCAACCAGTGTCGTACAGCCGCATGCATCATCAAAACAAAATGCAGTGTGGAAGCCACAGCAGCATGGAGGCGACAAAAGAGCAGTATGATCACTTAAAACAGTTTTATGATAAGGTGGTCGGTGAGGATGATGGGAACAATCTTACATTTCTCTGCAAACTTTGCCCGCCGGCTTTCAGTAAGAAAATCTGCACATAACATCCAAAGCAAATCTGAAACGGCATATAGAACTAAAGCACTCGGCTAGCCTCTCAAGGTATGTGCAAGCAGCTAAAAAAACAAAAGACAGTCAGGACAGATCCTCGACCCAAATTCCAATAACTGCGTACAGTAGCGGCTCCGTTGTCATCTCCCAGCCGCAGCTGGACAACCTGGTATAATAATAATAATAATAATAATAAGCTTTATTTGTATAGCACCTTTAATACACAGAATGCAGCTCAAAGTGCTTTACATTTGAAGCATGTAACACAATAATAGTCAGTCAGTCATTATCAATCACTTTTCTTCATTGCTGGGGCCGTTTATGATCCACTCAGCAACATATCAAAAATATAGAAAATAACATGTCATAAGACTGGCAGCCGTAACCCTTTACCCCCCATAAGCACGCCATATGGCAACTGTGGCAAGGAAAAACTCCCATATTCCAGGAAGAAACCTTGAGCAGAACCTGACTTAAGGGGGAGCCCATCTGCTTCTGGCTGGCTGCGCCCTCCAATGGCAGCAGATGTAGAATAATCTGAAAAAGTAGTCTACAGGATAAGATGAGTTAACCAAAAGCTTTCCTGTACAGGTATGTTTTCTGATCTTTTTAGAAAATATTTACTGAACTCGCTTGCTTGATGTACAGAGGCAGAGTGTTCCATAGTTTTGGGGCATAATGGATAAAAGCAGCTTCTCCACTTTGCTTGTGAAGCACTTTGGGTACGATTAAAAGATCAGAATTGGATGATCTAAGTTTCCTTTGTGGTAGATATTAAAAGCTCAACGATATATGAAGGTGCTATGCCATTCAGAGCTTTGTAAGTAATTAACATAACCATAAAATCAATTCTATAGGAAATAGGGAGCCAGTGCAGTTCAGCCAACACAGGGGTGATGTGTTCTCTCCTCTTGGTCTTAGTTAAAAGTCTAGCCGCAGAGTTCTGTATGAGTGCCAATTTCTTTAGATGTTTTTTGGGAAGACCACTGAAAAGTGCATTGCAGTAGTCTAACCTGCTAGTGATAAAGGCATGAATTAGTTTTTCTGCATCTTGTTGAGTTAAAAAGGGCCACACTTTGGCAATGTTTCTCAGGTGTAAATAGGCTGTCTGAGTAACTTTACTGATATGGGGCTTAAAACTTAACTCTGCATCTAAGATGACACCGAGGCTTGTTACTTTTGGTTTGACCTGGTGCGCCAAGTTCCCCAGATTACTAAGAACAATGTCTCGCTTTAGTTTTGGTCCAACTAAAAGTACCTCTGTTTTGTCATCATTTAGTTTCAAAAAATGTTTGCTCATCCACTGATTAATGGAGGTTAGGCATGCAGTGAGGGAGCAAAGGCCATCTGGGTTAGTTGCCTCCACAGAAATATACAATTGGGTATCATCTGCGTAGCTATGGAAGTTTACATTATGCTGACTTATGACGTTTCCTAGACTGATATAAAAATCTCTGCCAGTAATGTAGGTTTGAAACCAGTTTAGAGCATTATCAGAGAGACCCACCCACTTCGCAAGGCGGTGAATTAGGATGCTATGATCAATGGTGTCAAATGCCACACAGAATTGAGACTTTGTTTGAGTCAGTAGCCAGTCTAAGATCATTAACTATTTTTACTAGAGCCGTTTCTGTGCTGTGATTTGATCTAAAACCTGATTGGAATTTTTCAAGGATACTGTTTTCGTTGAGGAAGGTATTTAACTGATTACAAACGACTTTTTCAAGTACTTTGCTCAGGAACGGTAGATTTGATATAGGCCTGTAGTCGCTCAGATTGGTATGGTCAAGATTCAACTTTTTTAGTAAAGGTTTCACAACAGCAGTTTTAAAAGCAGTTGGAAATATACCTGTTTCTAATGAAGTGCTAAAGAACATTAATTTTGGGGGGCTGTTTTTGGGTGTACTATCAAACATATTACTTGTGTTACCAATTGCCTCCCTTATAGAAATGACTTTGTTTTTGAAGAAGTCTGCAAATTTTTTCGCATCTTAGAGAGGATGCCTGACTGAGTGTATCAAAAGGTGTTTGATGCAATAGCCTATCAATGGTGGAGAACAACACCCTAGAGTTTCCACTGTTTTCAGCAATTACCTTAGAGAAGTGGTTCCTTCTCTCATTCCGAATAGCTCTATTATAATTTGCTATTTTTTCTTTTAGAATGGCACAGTGAATTTGTAACTTAGTTTTTCTCCATGTTCTCTCAGCTTTTCTACATGATCTTTTTAGATCATGGATATTTTCGTTCATCCAAGGTGTCAGTTACAGGGCCTTTTTGAGGTCTGGATTATCCCTCTCTCAGGTCTGGATTATCCCTCTCTCCCCCCTCACAGAAGGTGCATGGCCCACACCTTGAATCTAGTGACCAAAGATACGGAAAAAGTAACTGAAAAACGCTACAAAACAATGTCGAGGGAACCTGGTTAAGCGAAGTACAAAGGCTTCTGATGTTGTGGAGGAAAAGCTTGGGATTGGCTTTGTTGTGCCAAATGACACAAGATGGAATTCAGTATTTCTTGCCATGGAGCGACTCTCGCATAGCAACACTAACTACCAAGGCAGAAATGAACGTGGTGGAGGTCACCCCTGAAAATTATGCTGTCAATGCCACTCCCCTACATGACGAGCTGATTGATGATTTTGGCTTTTGCCGATTCTCTCTCTCAACCATCACCAGCATGGAGCATTTGGAACCTACCCTGAAAATCCAATGGAATTGTCTCTGTGAGACACTCTGGCAATGAGCAATGATGCACATTACTTTTTCCCCTTGCATTCCGGGGAACCAGCTAAACTGATGAAGACAGCGCTGCAATGTTGGAGGACAGTACACATTGGTCATATAGTGTTATCAGATTGCGTCGATGTCCGAAATCATTCAGAGTAAACATGGTCTAGTGTTATCCAATTTCGTGCAGTGAGATTTTTAAATGCATGCTTGTTGCCGCCCCTCGAGTTGGGCCATTACATTGTTCGTGGCCAGACCCTTAATCTTTCTAGATTACCAGGGTCTGGATTTTCCAGGCTATTTGGAACCAGCTCTGTGCACGGATGTCCCTGTTGGGCTCCAGTCCATTGAGTGTCCTTTGGAGTAGGTAAGACTGTTTTTAGTGGCAGGCTAGCACATACCGTTGACTTGCGCTAGCCTAGCACCTGCAAACTCTGCCATTAGAACGACTGGATGAAACGTGTTGAAAACGGTCTCCACTGATAAATATCACACTTGCTTACTTGGAAATGAGGTCCTATGTCCAAAATCCTGAACCACCCCTTTAAGAGCCTATGTTGTACATGTAGAAATATGTCTTCTGAAGGCCTAAACAGAGCCCAGACAAAAAAACATTTTGATCAACTTTGAGGGACAGCTTTGAACATGCAGGATCATCCAGACCAAACGTGACGATTTTGCTACATACTATTCCTACAGTACATGGTTTAGTTCTTGCTCTATGGGCTTTGACAAAAAACAAAATCGAACGAAAGCCAAACAAAATCGACACCCCCCTCCCCCTGTAGAACTGGCTGTATCTTGGAAAGTATTGATCTTACATAAAAGTAATTTTACAGTGTGTCTCCAGGGTAACATAGGTACACCTGGTAATTTTTTCAGAATTTGTTTTGAGACCTAAGTGCGTGGGCCCTGGTTGAATTGACGTGGAATGACCTGTATGTTAGGTGAGCTATAGATTCTATTTGGATATTAATAAATCAACCTGTGTGTCTGTTTCTCTTTTTAATACAGACTATTCTTTATCAAGAACAATGGACAACTGGAGTGTAGTGCTTTATGACGAGGAAATATGTAAGCAAACTCCCTTAGCGACTGCTGAAGAGACACCAGAGGAGGAGTATGCATCATAACTGTTCCATTCAACACATCAGTGCACACATTGTAATTAACCCATATGTTTAAATAGTGTTGTGTTTCTTCCCTTTACATGTATCTCAGTAAAAAAATGGAGGGAGTACTCCATAGCCATTTCAGAGAGCAGGTTCATCCATATTTAGAGCTTATCGACTCCCTCCGTCTAATGGGCATCGATAAGGATCTGTCCCTGCCTGCAATAGCTGTGATTGGAGACCAGAGCTCAGGAAAGAGCTCTGTGTTGGAGGCGCTGTCTGGAGTGGCTCTCCCCAGGGGCAGCGGTGAGACTGTGTTGCCAGACTAAGAGAGGTTCTTATTCACTTTATTCCATGAAAACAGGGGCATCTTTGTCCACTTTGTGTTCAAACTCCCTGTTGAGCAGTACATCCATTGCGATACATTGAGTTAACAGAGTTCAAATTTTGACTGGTCATCCTAAATTTTAGGGGTCATCCTTTATTTTAGAATTTTGGTGAATTTTGGTGACTTTCTACTATACACCTTTGCTATCGGAAGTTAGGAGAACACTGACTTAGGAGCAGTTGTTTTGTAATGACTTTCTAAACATAGTTACCATGGTTACCAAACAGATAAGATTAGGAAGTTAGGACCTTTCCGTACTACGGCCCTGCAGTAAGTGTTTTGGTTTTAGCAGTTTAGACAGTAAGATAATGCATTGGGTATTCGGTAAAAATAAAGAAAGCACTTTATACAAATATATTATGAACTATGTATTGACATACTGTGCTGAGAATGGGCAGTCCGTCTCTAAAATATATCTCCATACGAATACGGGAGGCTACCGCTGCATATAATCTACCCACTCTGTAGAGGTGAATAGCCTTGGGTGGCGAAGTACATTTCCTTCCAAGTTAGCCTCTCCATCCTCTTCTGCCGTGTTATCCCAATGAAGCTAGCTGGAAGTAGCCGAACAGAAGATTGAACACAAGAAGGAAGAAAATACATTTCTTAAATGGGCATGATGGAATAAGGGGAATAAGCACAGCACAACAGTACTTTCTCAATTTTGCTTTCATGTTTGCAATGTTTATCCCTGGTTTGTCTTGGTTTGGTAAAGGTTGCCATTTAAGGAATATTCCAAATCCAACTTAGAAACAAAAGTTGAATACATGTATTTTTATTAGTGGGTTAGTCGGAGCAAGCTAGAGTTTAGTTTATTATTATTACTCTGGTGGAATGCTCAGGATTTGAATTTCGATTATGACATCACAGCTCTAACTGCTAAAGCCTTGATTGCTTGCACCTGGCAGAGTTCTAAGCCTTCTGGCAGCTGCCTAATTATGAAGTTGGGCTGGGCTGTCTGTGGCTATGTTTACACGTGGCTGGCTATTTTTATAAACAGACATTTCACCGTCTCCATTTTCAAAAATAACATTGTGCACACCTGTCAGTTTTCAGAAAAGTTTTCATTTACATTGACCCGTGTATATGCTGCCAAACCTGTAGGTTTTCATAATCCCGAAAATAGCAGCAACGAATCACCTCATCTTCTCCGTTTGCATCTAAATGACAGGGTCAAACGCAGAAAAATATCATCGTTTGCATCGATTTCGTTATTGTCTAAACACCGCCTGTGTCTGTGAAGGTGTATGCATGTCACTTTTGTGACTCGCTTTTGTGACTCACTCGTATGTCTGATTTTCAAAAATGAGGTACTGTACTTGAATGAAGCCCAGTTCAATGCCTAGCCAGCACCAGTTGTTTTAAAGCCAATCCATGTCAAATAAATCTTTGTAGATCTGCTGTAGACCATGTACATGACCTATATACACATGGATTGGCTTAGATTGGCTTTAAAAAATGATGTGACAGCACAGAGTGACATGCATACATTAAAGGCACACCAGGCAAGCCTGATGCTTTTTCTCTACTGAAACTCCCCTCGCCGGGTCTGAAGCTCTTTTCTGCCATTTCGCCCGGCTCTGCCATATACACACGCTTTGCAACAATCTCTAGCGTTTCGTTAGCCTGCCTCTGTGCTGTAAACTGATCCTGCTTCGGGTCGGGCGGGTAGGATACACCAACTTGCAAGTGGGATATTCTTCCTACAGGCAGTAGGGGCGGGCGAGAGAGCCTTCATTCGCCCCGTAATGAGTCATTTAACCATATACCGACTTACGAAGATGATTAATTAACACGAAAACGTTGCCTGGTGTCCCTTTAACTTGCATACACATTGATTGGCTTTAACCCTAGCAACCATGTCATTTAGCATAGCAACCACCAAACCCTAGCAACACCCTAGCAACCATCTTAATTTCCTTAGCAACAACCTAGCAACCACCTCTATAATGTCAACCTAGCAACCACCATAGCAACCAACATGATTACCCTAGCAACTGTGTTATTTTGCATAGCAACCACCATATGTACCCTAGCAACGCCCTAGCAACCATCTTAATTACCCTAGCAACAACCTAGCAACCACCTCTATAATGTCAACCTGGCAACCACCATAACAACCAAAATGATTACCCTAGTAACCACCATAGCAACCACATTATTTTGCTTAGCAACCACCATTTTTATCCTAGCAATGCCCTAGCAACCATCCTAATTACCCTAGCAACACCCTAGCAACCATCCTAATGAACCTAACAACAACCTAGTAACCACCACTATAATGTGACCCTAACACCATAGCAACCAGCATGATAACCCTAGCAACCAGCATAGCAACTGCATTATTTATGCGTTTTGGCTTATTGGATGTTGCGTTAATGCAGATAACTTTTGATCCATGTGCCCGATAAAAAAAAAAATGAGGTACTGTTGCAATCCTTTTGGCAAACTGCACCTGATCAAACCCACTCTTGCAGTTCCTCGGAAATGCAATTCTAGTTTACGAACTGTCACTTGTTTATTACATAGTGGACAGGAATTTTTTGCTGCACTTTTATCAGAAATGGTTCTATCAGAGGAGGCTCTGTTCCCCTCAGGTATTGTGACTCGGTGCCCACTGATGCTGAGGTTGAGGAAGGTCATGGGATTGTCAGAGTGGAAGGGCACCATCTCCTACAAAAATGAGACTAAAGACATCAAAGACCCCGCTAAGGTTGGGGATTATGTCGTCAAAGGTAAGGTGAAAAGTTGAAGAGTAACATTGGGGCCCTCTTAACATGGCTGGGGACACTTGTAGACAAGATGTTTTGCTTGATGTGTCCATCAGCCCAGAATGAGCTGGCTGGAAATGGTGTTGGGATTTGTGACGAGCTGATCAGTCTGGAGATCATGTCTCCTGAGGTGTGTGACCTCACTTTGATTGATTTACCCGGTATTGCCCGGGTGCCTGTTAAAGGACAACCTCATGACATTGGAGACCAGGTGAGGAGTAACAATTAATTTCCATATATTTTATGTCTTGTCATGTCTTTATAAAATGTTAAATATTTTCTGAAATCTGATTTTTGTTGTTAAATCTGTGAATGTAGATGTTGGTATCATGTGGTTACAGAAGACTAGGATATAGAAGTCAAATATGTATATGAATATCATGTATGTTGTTTTTGCTGGAAAGTTTAGTGTGTTACGATACAGCATTTTGCAGCACTTATCTTAAAGGCATAGTCAGGGATTTTGCAGGACGTCGCTTGTTTGTGTTTGTTTATATTTACATTCATTAGCAGACGTTTGTGAAAAAAAAACATACATTATATTTTAACCAAATGAAACATATCAGAAATGTAGCTCACCCCTACCTTCAGTATTCCCAGAGAAATTGTATGCACATTGTATGTTTTGTTTTTGTTTGGGGGCAGGCTGCCCCCACTTTGTTTCTTTCCAGTTTTCGGAGCCTGGGCTGCCTACAGACAGTTTACGACAGTGTTTGTAAAATATGACTGATCATGCAGAAAACCTTACTTATTTAGGTAGTGGTAATTTCTTATCATATAATAGATAAGAGTATAGAATAGATAGAATTTGCCCTTTTTCAATAATACTGATAAATCACACAGAAGGCCCTGATCTATATCCTTGCATGTTTGGCCTGATATTGTATTTGTCTCTATGAATTGAACCATACATGAAATAATATTAACCCCTCTTAATTTTGTTTGTTTAAGATTAAAAGGCTCATTCACAGGTTCATTGCAAATGAAGAAACCATCAACTTGGTGGTGGTCCCATGCAATGTTGACATAGCAACAACTGAAGCTCTAAGAATGGCTCAGGAAGTTGATCCAGATGGGAAAAGAACTTTGGGTAATACATTTCTACATTGGTTATTAATATTCCGTTCAAATGAATGCATCCTATAATGTGAATGTTTTCATTGATGTGTGTTTACAGCTATTTTGACTAAGCCAGACCTTGTAGATTGTGGCACAGAAAAGAACATTTTGGATATTGTTGATAATCGGGTCATTCCGCTGAGCAAAGGCTACATAGTTGTGAAATGCCGTGGTCAGCAACAAATTCAGGATGGGATTCCTCTAGCCGAGGCCACCAGGATGGAGAGAGATTTCTTCAGCCAACACAAGTACTTCAGGTAAATGGTGACCTCGGGCCTACACTTCAAATATTCACACCATGTCCTTCCCATGGACTGCATCATGTTGGACCAATGGGATTGAATCAGATTGTACTTGTCGATGTGCCTGTCGAAGATGCAAGCTGATGCTAAATCTTGAATTTCCCCTTGGGGATCAATAAAGTATCTATCTATCTATCTATCTATCTATGTAGAATAAATAATATAATGATGGGTATACAGTCCATCAGGTCTGCTTGCCAGTAAAAGTATTTCTGTTGCATTTTTTGTAAAATTATTTTTGCATGACTGCCTCATAGGCGTCTTCTTGATGAAGGAAAAGCCACAACCCAGTGCCTTACCATCAAACTGACCCAAGACCTGGTGGGCTGCATCAAAGTAAGTCTGTCTATCTGAATGGTTGAGCCGTTTTCAACTTTAGACTGTAACACTCTTTTATGCTGTTTTATGTAGGTCATCAGAATAGTTCTATGACTTTTTACAAAACAAATGCAGCCACATGGTTTTGTTTTAACTGAGTGCAGCCCATAGCCTGCGCTTCATGTCAATAGGAAATTACATGGTCGCAATGTCGAGAATAGAGTGGGCTTGTCAACCGGACACTATCAGTCTATATTTCAGTTCAGTGCTAACATGAGAGCTTTAGTTTAGAACCACTGCACCTTAAAGGAGAGATCCGGCCGATTTTTAAAATGGATCTTGATCGCTAGACGTTGCCAAGTACTGTCGTTAGGGAAAACGACCAAAATCGGTGCTACCGAACTGGAGTAGCTGCAGCTAATGGCCAGTACTCCCAGTCAGCTACAATGCTAGGTCTGGGACTCAAAATATCATTAAAAGGTCTGTTTCTTCACAATTAATCGTTGAAAACGCATCGTTTGTCACACAAGGGCCCTGTTCATGTTGCACAGAACTTTTAATGACATTTTGAGTCTGTTAAGAGGTAAAAAATGCACGTTAAGATGATGCCCCCAGACCTAGCATTGTAGCTGACTGGGAGTATTGGCCAATAGCTGCAGCTACTCCAGTTCAGTAGCACCAATTTTAGTCATTGTTTTTCCTATCGACAGTACTCGGCGACATCTAGCAATCAAGATCCATGTAAAATCAGCCTGATTTCTCCTTTAACAACACTTCTAATGCCATCTAGTGGTTATGAGATGGTAAAGAGGAGATGGCCTGTGATGTGAAATGCTTTTATTCAACAAAAGCTATAGCTATAGATTACTGTATAGCTACATTACTTATCTCCAGTTTTTACTGAATTTAATTATTTTTCATTAGCCTCACGAGCCAGACCCACATCAAGATGTAGGGTCTGGGGACTCACCATTCACAGTACTCAGTCCGAGGGGTGGGATATACTGTTGACTTTCAAATTCCCTCTGCACGCAATAGGATAGCGCTACAACTCATGAGTCCCATGCATTTTCCCACCAGCGGAGCTAGTTGGCTAAAAGTTCAAACTTTTGCCAACTTAAAAAAAAAGCTTAACTTGTGTCACGCTGTTCGCCAACAGCAACATCCATCTTCTTTGTTTTCAAGTAGCAGGGAATTCACGCCGAACCGTCGCAACTCTGCCATCATTATGTTAAGCCCGCCTACCGACTATACACGATGTGATTGGCCTGATCGAAGTTTAATTTTTACAGCTCACAAGCCAACGGAGAGTTGCTATACTACCCTGGCAGCAAATTACATTGCTGCCTTGCTGCCGCTAGGGTGCGTCTAGATTTCTAGGCTAGTTCTAGCTAGGCGAGTTTTAATTGAATTAGATTCTGTTCTTTTGTGTGAATGGGGGGGTTGTGTCTGTGTGTGTGTTGTGTATGTGTGTTTTGTAGAACTTTCTGCCAACACTGTCGGAGCAAATTAAAAAGGAGCTGTGCAACTTAAGGGAACTGTTGAGTCAGTATCCAGTGGGTCCTCCCATTGATGCCCAAAAAAGAAGACTCTTCCTTACTCGTGTGAGTTTAACACCTAACAGTAGGCACATAACTTGTGATAGTATATGAGATAACATCTCCATAGCAAGATTATGACTGTTAATGCATGATTTTTAAAACTATCCTCCCAAATGGCATTGATTTGCCTCAAACAACAGAAGTTAATGTCTCTTCACAGCTGCTGATTGAGTTCAACAACAAGATCAACCGATTAATAGAGGGTAAAGTTGTCACTAAGGAAAACCTTTTTGCGCTTCTTCGGAAGCATTGTCAGAAATGGAAACATGAACTTGAGCGCAGTAAAACTCCATGTGAGTGCTACTAGCAAAAGACTATCAACAAAGACACATCTACATCTACATCTACTAATTTGTTAGCATTGTACTTCTGTTTATTGTGGTACTTCTCATATCATGAAGTATTGTTTTTATGCTATGCATGAATGCTACTTTGGTCTGCTTTACAAAAAACAGTTTGTGAAAAGGTACAGAATGTGGTGAAGGAATATGACCTGAAGCATAGGGGAAAAGAGCTGCCTGGTTTCAGTAACTATGATGTGTTTGAGACGGTCACACAGGATGCGGTGGCGAAACTACAGAATGATGCACTACAAACTTTGAGAGAAATCAGAGGTGTGCATTTTTATCTAAATGATCCACAATGCCTTTTGAATAGTCTTCAACTACAGTATGAGTGACAAAGGGCAATTCCATGGAAAATTATGTTTTTTGTAACATCCATAACGCCAATAAAATGTGATGGTATGGTATGATTTGAATGATTACATGAAATTTGAGCATTTGCTATTTTTGGCTGAAGAATGTACATGAGAAAAAATGCACAAAAAATTAATTATCATTCACATCATACAAATGCCAAGGCATTTCACTGGCGTGGATGTGACAAAAAGTCAATTTTCTGTGGAATTGCCCCAAACAAACCAGTTTAATTGGTCAGTGTATTAGAGGAGTGTTGACATAGCTCATATGACAGGTATCATGCTTTCTTCAGGAATAGTTGAGAAGCAATTCAATGAGGTCTCCAAATCCTGCTTCAGAAACTACCCTTTCCTGGAGTGTATCACAACAGTAAGTTTGGAATCAAAATGAAATAATGAAATTATATTTTGTCACTCTTACTAAATAACTTCATCCTTATCATATAGTTTTACTATATCATTGGCATGAATTTATTTTATTCCCTACTGTTATTTTTTAAATATGTTCAAGTCTATGAAATAAATAATTTCACTGGATTTTGTGTGCATTCTCAGAACAAAATAAACAAAATCCAGTCGAAACAGGAGGCCAAAATGGAGAAAAGAATCCAGGAGCAGTTTGAGATGGAGAAACTGATCTATACTCAGGATGGCAACTTCTTCAAGACCATCAAGACTATAGATGATTTTTTACCGCCACCTTCACCGCAACAGAATGTTAGTGTTGAAGAACATCTCAGCAAAACACCACAAACTCCATCCAAAAGAGGCAGATCCCCGTGCCGCAAGTCTGCTAAGCGCCCTCGACACTCTGACCAGGACAAGCCAGTGGTGGATCTACCAAGCATGACTGACATGGATGCTAACCCAATTAGCCTGGTGAGCAGCAATCCAGAAATGTTGATGATCCTGTAGTTTAGCTCTTACAGATGGTTACACATACCCACTTTCTGGTGGCAAGGTAGTCTAATTTTACTCATTCCAGCTGTCCTTGACTGGCATCCCACTATCAATACTGTTCTAACACAGTTTATTTGTATATAGTAGGGCTGCACAATTCAAATAATGGTGCACAGTTGAATTTTGTCAGTTTGTTTTTAAATTTGTTAATTTTGACTTTTTTTTTTTTTTTTATTTCATCCTTATTGATTATACCACCTCTGGCTGGTGGGTGTGCATAGTCCCTGAGGGGCACAATAAAAACTCTAATTGGTGAGCTTTACAGTCGGCCGTGGGTGCCGTACTTCTTGTGCACTGGCCGTGCACACCAATCAGGTGTGGCAGAAGAGACATTTGGAATATTTAAATGAATCAATTCATTGCCATTTAAATATCATCAAGCACAAAGAAGAGAAGTGGCACCATAAACTGGGTGGAATGAAGAAGTACAGAAGAAAACACTTTTGTTGTCGTCTTTTAACCTCTGTTTACGTGTTATCTCTGCTGTTATATATATATATATATGTAAGGGATAATGTATAGAACGCCGGTCATTACTGTGAAAATAAGTCCCGACAGGGCTTAACCGGACCCGACGCCAAGCGGCGGGGGTCTTGTTCCACCCTGAAGGGACTTATTTTCACAGTAATGACCGGGCGCTTCTATACATTATCCCGCTTATTATAATGCTACTTGCCAAAACGAAATAATAAACTCCCCGCGATATGACTTTAGCCTACATAACCTAGCCTATTTGTTACCGTTCATCGTGGCATTTGCTGAGAAACAAATAGTTCGCAACAACACACGCTGCTGAACTTGAATCAAACATTCTTTAGAACACAGCTGATCAACCGCCTGCTTTAAAATGAACGGTTCCAGTCCTTAAGTGAGTGATATGAAAGACGATCAGAAGCACAAAACCCCGCTGCCATTGACAGTGGTAATTACATGAATTTATTTACCGCTAGAACTTTGGGAAATCCCATTCAAGTCAAGTGAACGTTCTACTAGCATTGTGAAGAGTCAGATATAAATAAATATATATATATATATATATATATATATATATATATATATATATATATATATATATAGAACATTTTAATTAGTGTTGCCGTGTTATGCATCAGTTGTATTTTTTTTATCAAATATTAGGTTACACTTTATCTGAAGGTATCTACTGTACATAAGAGGGACATGACACTCTCACGAACGTGTCATGAACATTATAAAGAAGTCATGAACGTTTATGACATAACGCTTCTGTCATTAAGTGTCATTCGGTTTTTGTCCTGACAAGTTAGGGTTAGAGGTTAGGGTTCATGTGTCATGACAGTGTCATGTCACTCTTAGGTCGATACCTTCAAGTAAAGTGTTACCAAATATCATTATTATATTAAATTTGAAGCACATTGAGGTTGTATGAAATGTACTATACATAAATTTCACTTGACCTTTTGTGACCTTGCCTTGACTGTGATTATGTTTCCCTGAAGCAGGCCACAATCTCTCTGGAGGCATCTGCTATTAGTTCTGAAGCCATGAGCATGTACCCTAAAATGTTACATTCATACTATGAGGTACAAGATGCACTTGAATACTTGAAGTGGAACTTTTTAAATATTACATTGCATAACAATATGGTATTTTAATATTATGTTTATCTGCTATGTGAAAACAGCTGTGGAAGATAGGCACCTCAACTAACCTTACTTGGTACTACTCTCTCTCTATCTCCCAATCAGATAATGATTCAGCGTCAGGCGGACCAGATCCCCATGCTGATCCAGTACTTCCTTTTGAAGAAGTCAGCGGAGATGTTGTGCACTGAGATGTTAAGTCTCACTGATGGGGTGGACGTGGACAAAGCCTTGTCCGAGGTCTCGGACAGCACCCGCCGCCGCAAGGACTTGCAGGGCCGCGTTGAACGTCTCAGCGAGGCGCAGGACAAACTCAGCCATTTCCTCTAACCCCTCATTTCATTTCCACTGAACCCGTCTTCTTTATCGTGTTCCATCAGCTACATGTTTTTGTCCTAAAAATACAGCTAGCTTATTTTGAAACTCACTGCCAGCTGAAAACTGATACAGCAGTCATATAAAGCTCCTCTTCGAGATTGTTATGTTGAAACAAGTGGTGATTGACTGTCATGGTGCCACTTGAAAATAGATCAGTGTAACCATGTTCGGTTACACTTTACTTGACAGTATTAACATGAGTGACATGACACGGTCACGAATGTGTCATAAACAAGTCATAAACGTTTATGACATAACGCTTCTGTTATTAAGTGACATTCAGTTTTTTGTCATAACAAGTTAGGGTTAAGATTAGGGTTAGGGTTCATGTGTCATGACAGTGTCATATGTTCATGACAGTGTCATGTCACTCTTATGTCGATACTGTCAAGAAAAGTGTAACCCTATATTATGAATATCAGCCATTTAAATTGTAACTGTATTTAAATGTACTACCTAAATATACTATTTAGTACTGTTTTTAAGTACAGTTACTCATATTTTGTATTTTAAAAGATGTCATCCCGTTACATGTATTCTGTTACTTCCCAACACTGTTGGCCATTGAGTTGTTAACAGTGGCATCTGTAGAAAATAGACTTTGGGCTCTATTTTGCACACCAGCGCAATTGACTTTGTATACTCGCACTTTCCTGAAAACACTTTCCTATTTTGCAGTCAGCGCATATTGGAATTTTCCCTCCACAGGTTCATGTATACCACGGGCGTTTCAGCCCGAAAAGGGGGGGCGTTCCGTGCAAACGGTCCCTGTTGATATTTTGCAGTTTCAGAAAACAATTCCGCCACAGACCAGGAACCTCCTGGTCTAAAGTCAGTGGCACGAATTCAGATGCTATTTTAAGGGGCAGCCGTGGCCCACTGGTAAGCACTCTGGACTTGTAACCGTTGCCGGTTCGAGCCCCGACCAGTGGGCCGCCGCTGAAGTGCCCTTGAGCAAGGCACCTAACTCCTCACTGCTCCCTGAGCGCCGCCGTTGAAGCAGGCAGCTCACTGCGCCGGGATTAGTGTGTGCTTCACCTCACTGTGTGTTTACTGTGTGCTGTTTGTGTTTCACTAATTCACTGATTGGGTTAAATGCAGAGACCAAATTTCCCTCACGGGATCAAAAAAAGTATATATACTGCATGGCCACAGGCCTGCAGAAATGAATGCTATGCACACCGATCTACAGACACCCTGTGCACAGATGGAAACATTCAAAGCCTTGATAATATTTGTCAGTTTCCTGGCTTTGTTCGTGCATTGGTCAACTAAAAATGTAGTAGCCTATATAGTACATCTACATGCAATATCTTTACAACAACAACAATTACGACCTATTAATTTGGACAACTTTATACAGCCCTATAAAGGCTAAAGTGACCTTTAGTTTTGTTCCAATTTACCATTGTGTATGGCTTTAAACATCGTGTGCGCTTTAACATCAGCCTATAAGCATTACTCCAGCTGCGCTAAGGTTTTGACAAGCACCACAAATTTGCCTACCTTGTAGCCCATCTGAAATAACTCCAAAACTTTGCTATGTTCCCTCCATCCTTTCGTTGTTTTAAAAAAACGTTTTATATCCATGATGGCCTTGAAGTCTTGAGTTTGTGAATTAGCTTAAATAAGCTTATTATGTGCTGTTAACCAGCAACCATAGACAGTAAAAGAAAGCAGCAAGTAGCCTTCGCTACAATTTCTGTAGTTGCTGCGTCCATTCATTGTTATTCTCTCTCCTCATGCTCAAACAAAAGTTGTGCGTGCATTAAGTTGATGATAACGTGTTTACAAACTCTACTTTATATGAAATAAATATTGTAAATAGCCCACTGTAATGCAGTTAATGGGATACATGTGCAGAGTTGGAAAGTTAGGTCAACTTGGAAAGTGTTTCTAGTTGCCTGTTGGTAAGGTACAGCCGTAGCTTACACCTGCAGGAGCGCTTGCTTGGGCGCCTGTGTTGCGAACACATTTTCACGAATCACGGATGTGTTGATGACATAAATTAGGAAATGTTAGAGGACTTAATGAGACGAACTGCATGCCTATTCCATTTAACCCAAATGCCCCAGCAGCAGCTCGGGAGAGGAGAGCTTATCTGACAGATCTGCATTGTCTATAGTGAGGTAATGTTAGATTACATTGCAAAAATATCACCATGCATTCATAAGCTCGTGATTCAGTGAGAGTGATCCCGAAACATCGGAAAGTGACATTTCTGTATTTTTTTAAATTACATTTTACATTTTGTCAAGAGGAAAAATCAATAGCAAACTGTTCACAACTGACTATAGCACTGTGAACCGTTCCTGGTTGCGCCTGCAAATCTGCCATCATAATAGCAATCCGCTATGGAACAAGCATGCCTGTTGTTAAAGGGAATGTGAGATGACACTCTGATTGGTTTATTGCACGTTACGCCCAAACCACACCCATGAATAATGTAGCTGCTACAGACCACCCCATTTTAGATTTGCGTCGGGCGCAACAGTCAATATTCCGCCGGTAAAATAGAGACAGCGCCCAAGATCCGCCCACAAATTTGCGCGAAGTCAATTTAAAGTGTTAAAGTGCGTGTGTGTGCAAGATAAAGCCCATGGTGTGTATTTGAAGGGTGTATTAGATACTCTCTTAGATTGTTGTTTTACTTTTCTCTCTTTTTCCAATATTTTGGTTATAGTCCTTAGATAGTTACATTCGTTTAGACTGCCTCTCCTTTAGGCCTATATTATGGAAATTATATGACATATTAGGCCTAAAGTGTGTTAACTTGTGCGCATTTACGTGATAGTCTATGATGTCATGTGCAGGTGCTGTGGATCGCGTACAAACCAGGTTGTCGGAATGGTATATGTTTATACTTCTCATCCAATCAAATTCACTCTATCCGGATGGCATGATTTATCTGGATAGTTTTTTTTTTTTTTTTGCTGAAATGAAATAGGAATAACAAGGCTATTTTTAAATATAAATTTGAGCTGGCTAGGATAATCTATACCTGGAGCAGATTTGTTTGCATTGATGGTATATTCCAACAATAAGTCACCCTCTGTCAGTGTCAGGATACACATAGACGCAGGTCATCAGGATCCTTTCAAAGCATCATAGTTATCTTTATTAGCAGAATTAGAGTCTCAGTCAAACTCACCGAAGATCAATCCAAAATGAACAGGGTAAATGAGAGGCATCCAAAACACACAGAAGATTCAGAAGCAGCATAAAAGGAAATCCAAGAGTCCTTAACGTGAGTTCAAAAGCACAGAGGATACTGACTTAACTGAAGGAGTAAGAAAGTCCAGGATCAAGGGCAGAGAGTACTGGTGTGGCAGCCAAGGGCACCGAACTGAGTCTCTGGTATAACAGCGACGAGGACAGACAGGCAGCATAGGTCTCAGCTGCTTAAAAGAGTTTGAGTAATCAGTATTCAGGGGAGAATGATACGACACAACTTTATTTGTCAGTTTGTGCTGAAATTCTTTTTGTATCTCTGGGCACCTCATTTAAGTATAGGAGGACAGCATACAAAGGACAGAAACAATACATACATGTAGATATACATGTAGGACATAAAGCATCCACAGACAAACATGAAACAAAGGCACAAACGATAGTATCAAGCATGACAGAAGACAATATATTACAAAGATGCTACATCAATACATCCAAACTTTCAACATTGCATCCATGGATAGATCTTAATGTTGCTGGTTTAACAAAAGGATTGATTAATGTATAAGAGTATCTGAGTCTGTTGCGCTTGAAAGAAGTAACTCTAAAGCCCCCGCTCCAGACTCTCCACCCTGGGTGGCAGGTCCTTCAGTGTCTTGGCCCCCAAACTTTGGAACTCCCTCCCCCAACCTCTTTGTGCCTGTCGTACTCTTCCTTTCTTCAAAGCACATCTCAAGACCTTTCTGTTTAATGATCACTTCTCCTCCACACCCAACACATAGTTCCATACAGACAACTTGTCTTTGTTGTATTGTTTTGTTTGTTTGTTATTGTGTTTCCCTGCCTTTGTCTCTGTTGTATTGTTTTGTTTGTTTGCTATTGTGTTTCCCTGCCTTCCTACTATGTAAAGCGACCTTGGGTTTGAGAAAGGCGCTAAATAAAATAAACATATTATTATTATTATTATAAAGCGCCTGTTTGAGGGCAGTAGCTGATATTCTCTGTGTAGAACATGTGAAGTGTCCGTGGAAATATATCTAGCCAGCCTGAGCATGCTCTTGTTGTGGGCTTCCTGGAAGAGGTGTGCTACAGATAGCCCAATGATCTTTGAACAGATTTTAATTTGATGGTATAGTGTTGCTTTATCTTTGACTAAAAGGCTACTCAGCCAAACTGTGCTACAACTAGATGTACCACAGAGCGGTACAAAATATGACCGCCGCCCAGCACCTTTTTTCCACAAAAATAAGTCACGTTAGTCAAATTGTGTTCATTTCCTACTTTATTCGTTTTATGTGTGTTTGTAATTGAGTGTGTGCAGAGTGTGTGGTTGTTTTTGTGTACATGTGTTGTGTGTGTGTGTGTTTTTTTTGTGTGTGTGTACGTGTGTTTGTGTATGTAGGTGTGTTTGTACTGTATGTGTGGGTGCATGTGTGTGAGGGTGTTGTGTATGTGTGTTTATGTATTTGTGCGTGTCGTGTGTGTGCATGTATGTGTGTGTGCATGTGTAGTGTGTGTGTGTTTAAGTGTCTTTGTGTATGTGTGTGTGTGTGCATGTGTGTGTGTCTATGTACTGTATGTGTACATAAATAAAGCAAATCAGGGAACCACCTACTCTTTGCGATAAGTGCCATGGGATCTTTAACAACCATGGTGAGTCAGGACTTCAATTTAACATTCATGCAAAGGAAAACATCTCCTGCAGTACAGTGTCCCGGTCACTGCAATAGGACATTGGGATTAATATTTGTTTGGTGGCTTTTGGCCACAGGGAAGAGTGCCACCAACACCACTTCCAGCAGGAACCTACTCTTCCAAGGAGGTTTCTTATCCAAGTACTAACTAAGCCTGCTTAGCTTCAGTAATTCAGCAAAGCAGGGTATCTGCTGGTCTGGCTGCTGGCTAAAAAGAAAGGGTGAAAGGCATATATGACTCTAACTGTCTCAATGAATTACATTATGCACACTCAATTCTCACTGGTATCTGCTAGACAACAAGTACCAAAACATGATTAGTTCATAGATTTCACATGTAAAATACATGTCATACAACCCCACCCCCATCTTGCCTGTTCATAATTCTGAGAAATTCTTGAATTGTGTGCATGTGTACGTGTTTATGTGTGTGTGTGTGTGTGTGTGCGTGCATGTGCTTGTGGGTGTGCCTGTGTATGTGTGCATGTGCATGCATGAGTACATATGTCTGTGTGTGTATGTGTCATACGTATGATTACTGTGAATGTATGTGTGTGTGAATATCTGTTTATGCACATGTGTGCATATGGAATGGGTTACCATGACACCTGGAGGCAAACATACGCAGAAATTGGTCATCCTAGCCCCTACGGTTCTCAAGATATTCACAGAAAACTCTGTTGGTGTATGGTTACTAAATGTACACATAAATTAATTTATTGTATGGCCCCTCATGAAGGGAATTTCACAAAACTTGGCATGCATTCAGAGGGTGTCATAATGATCCTACATGTACACTTCCAATTTTGTGCAGTTTTGACCATGTTAGGTCACAGATACCTGTGATTACAACACCTAATTTTAACTTTTTAATTTTTAACTAGGTGGCGCTATACATGAAATGTGTGGTTATGGAATGGGTTGACCTGGCCCCTTAAGATCAACATACAAAAAAAAGGTGGTCCTCCTAAACCCTACGGTTCTCAAGATATTCACAGAAAACTGTGTCCGCCCTACCCTCCTTTCGGGGGTCCAGTCCAGCGGGGGGGCTACAGATCAAAACGAAAAACGATGGTTCCATGCTATCCATGTGGGGTTACATGCCCACCAAGTTTTGTGTGCCCCGGTCTTTCAGTGTCCCGGGAATCCTTGATGGAAATTTGGGCATGCGAAAAAGAAAAGAAAAAGAAGTC
The DNA here is from genome assembly GCF_017589495.1 of Alosa alosa. Lineage (NCBI taxonomy): Eukaryota > Metazoa > Chordata > Actinopteri > Clupeiformes > Clupeidae > Alosa > Alosa alosa. The sequence goes on along the minus strand of NC_063196.1, from coordinate 28,738,045 downwards.
TGGGCTGTCCTGTCCAATTTATCAAACCATGTATGAAAGAGGGAGATTGGCCCTAGCCAACCAACCAGCTTTGAGTTGGATGCTTTGGACGAGGGCAATCAATTATACATTAAAACAAAAACAGTTATATTAGACCTACCGTTTTGTCCATACCGTTTTGTCCATACAGGCCTGCCTGGTTCTGACCTCTCGAAGGTATTCTGCTAGGTCGCTAGTGAGTCGGTCGGTCCGCATCTACAACAGTGTCCCCCTTGCCCATACAATGCACCTTTCCATTGTCTCTAGTCTGGGTCAACCAACATAAAAATGATGCATTGTAAAGCCTTGCGCTGGTTAGTCTGGTGCGTTGCTATGTTGACTGGTGATACTGTATTTGCAGTCAGTAATTAGTAGTAGCCTAAAGTAACGGAGATCCTGATGGGGTTCTCAAAGACAGTGGATGGAAACTACACGCAGGTAACATCCCATTTTTTACAGTCAGGGAATGTTGGTTTACAACAACATATTGTAGCCTCAGTTAACACAGGTGAACGTAGGCTCATGTGAGAAATATAGGCTACGCCTTGTTAACTGGTGATATCACAAGTTAATAGGCTAAACAAACACTGCAACGGTGTAATAACCTTTAAACTTCGGTTGTGTTTCGAAACACACAAAAGGTTCTTTTAAATAAGTATATATACTCTTTTGATCCTGTGAGGGAAATTTGGTGTCTGCATTTAGACCAATCCGTGAATTAGTGAAACGCACTCAGCACACACTGAACACACAGTGAGGTGAAGCACACATTAATCCCGGCGCAGCGCTAACCAGTAGGCCACGGCTGCCCTTTTTTTTATAATGATGATTTTTTAAAATAAATAACGAAATTAGCAATAAACACTTGCGCACAGCAGCGCTAGGCTTAACTATTCACATCAATAAACGACCCAAACAACCCAAAACCATTTCAATTTCCTTTTCTTTTCGGTCCCTAAATTCACCTAAAAATCCAAACTAAACTAAACTAAGGCTGAAGTCTTGATAATAATCTTAGCCTACTGTATATGAGAAATTGTATTTTGAAGTGTGCTCGTTTTGATGCAGAGCAGAGGTTTATCTTGAGGTAGGGTAGGCATACTGAGACATATGCCACTTCCTTACCTTGTAGACTACGATATTATCAACAAATAATAGGCACCTTGGATCGGAAGTCGAGCGTGAATCGGGCTAAAAACCCAGGCTACTAGCTTTCATGCCAGCAGCACATCGGGGCGTGCCAAAACCCAGGCTACTAGCTTTCATGCCAGCAGCACATCGGGGGTTTACCAACATTCCACATACAGCTAAACTGGCATCCATTACACTCACCCTCCTAAACCTCACTCCCAATCCAGGTCACTGCCCCAATGTAACCTGCATTGTGTTGAACCTGCGCAGTTCAGCCCTGCACACGCCCGGAATCAAACCTGCGACAGCAGCAAACAGCAGCACCTCGGATCGAGCGCGCTGACAATGGAGCTAAAAGCCCACGCTAGCTTTCACACCAGCAGTACTCTTGAGTGTCTCTTGAGGCGTCTGGGAGTGAGGTCTACCCCCACAGTTCTTTATTTTTTATTTACCGTAGTATGTGCAGGACTGAGTGGTGGTCATATTTTGTACATCTCATGTAATGGTGTTGCAAAACAATGGAATGGTACTTCCTGCATCCCATTGCCACACGCACACAAGAGAAACCAGAACTGACAACCAAAACATGAGAACTATAACAGCTGAAAAAGGAAGTGGGCGAAAAGGAGGTGAATAGTGAGAGAAGCAAGGGGGGCTGGTATCGCCATCTCACCTTACATTGTTCATTTGAGTGATTTTTCTCACTCAGCGCTGCCCATTCTAGAGGATGCATTTTGTGAAAATCTGGAAACTACCTCAGAACTGGAAACAGGAAGACATGCTTCCTTTGACAGGAGTTCTGAAATGAAAAGGCAGTTAATTTGACGTGATCTGAAATGTGAAATATGACATCAGGAAAAACCAAGCAAGTCAGAAGTGAATATCAGAGGAAGGGTCAGAGTAAATCAGCTAAGCCGACCACGTGGGTTACACAGGTGACTTCTGTTCTGGGAACTATCGAAGCTCACAGTGGGATACAATGGTAAGCATCATAGTAACACCAAAAAAAATGGACCTTTCACAAATTCCACTCAATTTGATTCTATGTTATAGATCAGTGGTCGCCAACCCGTCGATCGACCGGTAGATCTTGAAGACTTGCCCTGTAGATCCCGAGAATAACAGGTGAACAGGCAATCAGGAACTGTCAGGAATTTGTTCTCCATTTGAAGAATGCAATGGATTATGTACGTGCACAGACAGCTACAGACACGGAGCGCATTTTAGGCCTTGGCCACATTACGGTTACTTTCACTTCCTAGAGTGCGCATGCATTACGTGAAAGATGCTTCATACCAAAACATTATCAAACATTATCAAATTTATCATGACGTGTTGTCACAAACACTTACTCCAATTAGAAAATCAAAACCAAAATCATATAAATAAAGACTATATTAAGTGTTGTTATCTCATTGATGCCTGTAGCCTATAAGGGGGTGGAGGATGTGATGGGCTATTTTTGACCTGATACATTTGCCTAAATGAAAGGCCTTACATTGGAAGTATTTTAGCTTTGATTCTCTTTTGATGCTTCATGATAGATCTTGTCTTTGTTCAGGGCGAGGTCAGGGATCTTGACCACTGTGTGTTCTCTGCGTGCTGAGTGTTTCGCTAATTCACAGATTGGGATAAAAGCAGAGACCACAAAATGGTCGAGGTTCGAACCGGCAACCCTCCGGTTACAAGTACGAAGCGCTAACCAGTAGACCACGGCTGGCCCCCCAAAAAATCAATCCATACAGTAAAGTATACACATAAAGTATTTTCCATAATTCTGAAATCAAAACATATTTTGGAATCCACAGTAACACACCTACACAGGCCAAAATCCCTTCTGAGAGAAAGTTTCTTCCAGTAGCAGCAACTGGAATCCATGCATTTCCACTGAATTATTTTTGGAATCTGATCCCTTATCATACCTGTTCATTCTTACTCGTTGCTCGACTTATCGTGACTAAATTCAAGATGGCTGCAAACGCTAAACTTCGTGAAGAGACTGTCTGTATAAATCGTCTTGTAAGTAAACTACCAGTGCTTTTTCAAAGTTCTCAATGTCTCGTTTTAAATGTCAGGGCCCTCGGAAGTCTACCAATGAAGTGTGGAGATACATTGAGCCTCGTAAATGGGTATAAAACAGTGATTTATTTGCATGGCTAGCCCGATGCCGAAGCACCCCTATTGAAAAAGCTGTTGGTAGCATCGGCTAACTAGCGCCAGATTTTGGAGTGCAGGGGACAAGCCAAGATGGGCTATGAGACATACGTTCACACTCGGTATCATGTTTCAATACACTTTAGGTCAATATCACACCGGAATTCTCCTTTAAATAAGTATAGCGAACACATTTTTTTTTGTAAATGAAGGTTTACTCAATTCCAAAGAATATTGAAAAATTTACAAATTAATAATATAGCCTACATCTACAAAGACAGACGTGTTATACTTGATTGGACCTGAACAACAAAGTGATAAAAACAGAACATGTTGTATTTGCATTATACGAGTGATTATGTGATTACCTGTCTTTCCCCTGCTTAGTGTGACCACAGAACACAGCACTGTTGACTCTGTAAATTCCTCACATTGTTCTTTCAATTTCAGTTCCAATAGTTCAGTCAGGTATATATGAGCTTGCAAAATAGACTGCACTCATTGAGTTTCCACAACTCACAGAAGTAAGGTAAGTCAGATGTGGTTTTTTCTTTTTGATACTGATAATAAAATAATTTGCCTGATTAATCATCAATATTTTCCATACAAATACTATTAGCATTTTATAGTGTTACATACTAAAATAATCCAGTTTCCATTATGTTAACAATTTAATAACTTTTATAACAATTCTAGCTATTTTCTATAGTAAAAATACTGTTCGTATTATATTGATTAAGGGCCAATCTCATTTCTCTGTTTTACCCCTTCCCCTTAGTTTTGCGCGTTCACGTGAGAGGAAGGGCTATCCCAATTCTCTTTTGGATCAATGGGTAGGGCTAAGGGGAAGGGGTAGATACCCCTTAAAACCAAGCATTTTCGCGAGCTTACTTGAAACCGAGGGGTAAAGAGAAATACCCAACCTACACCGCTCACACCGGAAAAACAAGCACACCGAGAGATTCATTTATATGAAATGTTGCCATTAATAAAGATTAAGTGATTGATAGATTCCTTGGGTATCTCAAATCCTTAGGATTATGAAATCATTTGTAAGTTTAATGATCAGTTACAGGAATTCTGCTTTGCCGTTGTTTGCAATTCATGTATCCCCCCTACCCAGGGGCGCGGGAACCTATTTTTGACCAGGGGTACTGAATAACAAAAATAATGGATGTCCGACGATTTCTCCCCTCCTGGACATGTTTCGGATTTTGACTGCTAAATACATCATTTTAGTGCGATGTGCGGGTGATAGAGAGAAGTTTTAGGGATCAATAAAGTATATCTATCTATCTATCTATCTATCTACGTCCAGGGCAGCCACAAATTCCAATGTTCCGCGACAGCACTCCGACTCCACTGCACCCACCCTAACCCCACAGAAGCGCACTTGACATCATTAGCCTATTTCAGTATAGCTAAGGAATATTACTTTTCTGATCGTCAAAACCACACCAGAGATGTTTGGCTTTAAATATAGGCTAATAATCAGGCTGCAATGATCTCGCAAATAATTCCTGAATAGCCTAAAGTGTGTCGTCTCCACAGCAAAAATGTGTCCTAATAATTTCTATCTGCGACTAGTGAAATGATTTCACTAGCTTTAATTGATTAATTTTGCAAAACTGTACAACACAATTAAAGTTTCTTTTAGCTTATCCATGCTTTTTTGAACGTGTAAATCGCATAGAATATGTAGGCCTATATCAATCGTACGCCTACACACTTGATCGCTATCACCAGAGCCCGTTTACAGACATTCTCTGGCCATCACATAGCTGAAACCACGCTACGGTTCTTACAGTAGCGTAACTGACTCACGTTCACGTTGATCTCTATAACTGTTAATTTTTTGTAACCTATATTCCAACCAATCCATAACCCTTTTTTGCTATTTGACTCATCATTTCACATACACAAATATAAATAATGACAGACAGCGAATTAGTAATTATTTAAAAATATAGGCTAGCCTATATAACAAATTTTAAAAATCTATCTCCTGCCAGCAGGGGGTGCTGCAGCACCCTCAGCACCCCCCTTCCCGCGCCCTTGCTACCAGGTGCATAATTCACTTCTAATTTCAAACAGAAAATGTTTAAATAGCATCATGTCATGACATGCTTCCATTTCCAAAGCAATGAAGGCTGTAAATACCGACTTAATATTATGCATATTATTGTTAATATTGTGCTATAAATGTAGCAATGCTAGAGTTTGTTTATCAGCCATAGTCTAGGCCTATGTAGACTCAATACCCTTAAAGTGACAGTGCACCATTTATACTAGTACTTCAAACTGGAACAAACAGTTCTGCTTAGGGCATCCAATTGGCCAGCAGTGGCACTGGATACAATGATTAAATTGAAATGGGTATGCAATGTATGAGTGTCATGTCTATTTCTATTCTGAGACTATTGTGCTTAATTCATTTGATCCCATTTGCGCTTGATATCTATGATAGCCATTTACCTACAGAGCAATGGACCAATGGAATCCAGTGGAAAGTGATGAGGATATGCCTACCATTACTCAAGAGAGAGCATGGAATAAGTATGTACTGTATTTAACTTACTCAGTAATACAGTGTAAAAAAGACTGCTTTTCATCCACATTTTAATGACATTTTCCTCCTTTATAGTTTCAATAAAGAGATGGAGGGAGTATTCCATAGCGATTTGAGTGAACGGGTTCGACCCTATCTAGACCTCATTGATTCACTGCGTATGATTGGAATCGATCAGGATCTGACTCTGCCTGCAATAGCTGTGATCGGAGACCAGAGCTCTGGGAAGAGCTCCGTGTTGGAGGCGCTGTCTGGAGTAGCTCTCCCCAGAGGCAGTGGTGAGTTTGTATTGACCCTTTCAACAATAAAAACAAAAACAATGCTTGAACGTTCTATTTGGGCCCCAATCTACTTCCTCTGCATTAAGATAACATATGGAATGTTAAAAAGGAAGTCTTGTGGGGCCAACTATGATGCTGATAATGGAACTCTCTTGAAAGGGTCTATTGCTTGCCCAGTTTTTATGAACACATACACTGCCAGTGTAACTCTTGCAGAGTGCTTTGAACATAGAATAGTCCGTTTTCTGCATAGATTAGGCCATCCATATTTGCATCAATATTCCATGTAGACTATGGTGTCAGGAGTGCAGAATGAGTGCTCTCATAATGGTTTTCTTCATAATGTTTTTTTTTTTTCATGAAAATTGGGTTAAAACCCCACATTTACAGGATAAAGTAGACAAAAGCAGAAGTAGGCCATACTCCCTGCGGTAGACTTTACCAGAAACAGCAGATAAAGAAGCAGAACTCACTACAAATCAGAAACGAAACACAATCAGTGTTAAGCCTTAGGCCACAGGGGGGAAATCACAGTGTGGAGTGTCAGGTGTCAGGTTTGGTGGGTATAGGTGTGGAGTGTCAGGTGTCAGGTTTGGTGGGTATAGATTAACTACCTTTGTCCAGCAGCCTTCCAAAGTGTAATAATTGATAACTGAAAACTCCTGCACACTGTCTTTTTCACATGCAATATTAAATGAATAAGGTTATTTCACAAGGCACAAAAAATTGTAATATTTGATTGGTTGATTTAAAAGGAAAGTGTCATAATATAATACTTTTGATATAAATCTAAAAGCATTTTCCTTCCAGTGAATTCATTGAGAAATAAAATGTATTCAAAAATATACTTTGTGATCAAATTAAGATAAATTAAAAGTTATGATGAACATTCAACTTTCAGTCGCTATCATTTCATTATCAAAAATACCACATATTTCCTCAGGAATTGTGACTCGATGCCCGTTGATGCTGAAGTTGAGGAAGCTGAAGGGAGGTGTGCAGTGGAAGGCCATCATCTCCTACAAAGACACGACAATTGAATTCACAGACCCCTCTTTGGCTGAGGACTATGTCAATGAGGGTAAGATAAAGGGTTTACAACACGGGGGAGCTCATCATCATGTAGATCATAGAATTTAGTCTGGAAACACTCAATTGCAGAGTGTAAAAAAAGATTGGTATGGTGGCTTAGTGATACTGGCCCTCATTTATCAACCAAGCGTAGAAACCAGTGTAGATCTGAGCATAGAAATCATCTTACGACGGGGCTCACGTGTGATTCATGAAACTTTCCTATCATTCCAATTCCAGCATAAGAATAAACGTGTGTTGATAAATGCGGCGGTGTAATTTGAATATCACACCCATATACTCGTTTTAAAGGGCTCGCCCCTAGAATTTACGACATGGTAGATGCATTATACGTCCAAAAGAGAAAGAGATGGTCCGTTCATGCCACCTGGGAATATTAGGGAGTGATTGCGTTGTTTTTCCCACGGCGAGTGTTCTTGCGCTTTGCTGTCAGAATGTGCGGAAAACATGGATGCCACAACAAAGGTTAAAACATATGCCCACTAATCTTAAATAAACAACTGTATTGATTAAACAAATGGTGTAAGACGCTTGTTAAAGAAGGAAATGCAGCTTTCAAGTGACAAAAACAGCAAATTCCCAAGCTCACATTAAGATGGATGAACTAAGAGCGAGGATACAGTTTCATAGAGACATCAGGGACTGTAACATTCTATGCTTTACTGAGACATGGCTAACTGAACTTGTACCGGACTGTGCCATCACTCCGGTGGAGTTTTTCTCTGCTGCTCGCTCTGACAGGACTGAGGAATCTGGAAAATCGAAAGGTGGCGGTGTTTGCATCATGACGAACAGCAAGTGGTGTGATCCTAGAAATGTCACCGTTCTCTCAAAGTCCTGCTCGCCTCATCTAGAACATCTAGCGATCGTCTGTCGACCCTTCTACCTGCCCCGTGAGTTTACTTCGGTAATATTCAACGCTGTCTACATTCCTCCACAAGCCAACACAGATGCTGCGGTTTCAGAATTGCAAGAAGTGTTAAATAGACAACAACACACGCACCCTGAAGCTGCGCTTATTGTGGCCGGTGATTTCAATCAAGTACATCTGAACCGGTCCATGCCTGAATTTATTCAACACATTCACTTCCCTACACGTGGTGACAACACACTGGATCACTGCTACACACAGTTCAAGAACAGTTACAAAGCGAAGTCTCTACCAGCTTTCGGAAAATCAGATCATGCCGCTGTTTTCCTACTGCCTATGTACAATCAGAGAAGTCGGACGGACCCCCCAGTGACGAAGGAGGTCAAGCGCTGGACTGACCAATCGGAAGCCAGGCTACAGGACGCCCTTAGCAACGTTGACTGGGAGATGTTCAAGACGAACTCTGCTGACATCAATGAGTTTACGGAAGTATCATTGAGTTACATCAATATGCTAACTGATTCCATCATCCCAACTGTAAAGATCCGAAGCTTCCCTAACCAGAAGCCATGGGTGGATAGAGAAGTGAGAACGGCATTAAAGACACGCACCATGACTTATAATGCTGGGCTTATTTCAGGGGATATGACGGATTACAAAGCAGCATCTTATAGTTTACGTAGAGCTATTAAAGATGCTAAGCGGCGCTATAGAGACAGAGTTGAAGCTGATTTCTTGGAGGGTGATCCAGCACGAGTGTGGAAAGGACTCAGGGGATATCACTGGCTTTGAAAGAAAGTCCCCTCCTATGATGAATGTGAGAAAGCCCTCCCTGATGAACTTAATGCTTTTTATGCTAGCTTTGACATGAAAAACACAGACTATCTTGCAATGCTCCTTGTTGGTGCCCCCACCCAATCCCAATCCTCTCCCAACCATTTTATGCAGCTTTGAAAGAAATCTCCCCCTCTTCTATGATGAATGTGAGTAAAGGCCTCACCTGATGAACTTAATGCATTTTTATGCCAGTAACTATATGCATGTGAAAAAACACAGACTATCCTTGCACTAGCTGCAGCATGTGAAGCAAATGAGGATGCACCTTTCTGTGTCTCTGAGGTCGATGTGAGCAATGCCTTTAGGAGGGTTAATTGTAGAAAAGCTGCTGGACCGGATGGAATTTCTAACAGGGTTTTGAAATCCCAGGCTCAGTTAGCTCCTGTGTTCACTTATATCTTTAACACATCATTGGCTCAAGAGACAGTTCCTACTTGCCTCAAGCAGTCTGTTATTGTTCCAGTACCGAAAAACAAAAGTCCATCATGTCTGAATGACTACGCCCAGTAGCCCTGACGCCTACAGTGATGAAGTGTTTTGAGAAGCTTGTGAAAAACATTATCTGCTCATCCCTCCCTGCCTCCTTCGACCCCCCAATTTGCTTACAGAGCCAACAGGTCTACAGAGGATGCCATCTCAAACCTCATGCACACCACCTTAACTCACCTGGAGGAGGGGAATGGGAATTATGTGAGGATGCTGTTCATTGACTTTAGTTCAGCATTCAACACGATAGTACCTCTCACCTTGGTCACAAAGATGAAGGCCTTTAGGACTAAACACCACCCTGTGTCACTGGATATTTGACTTCCTCACCAACCGCTCACAAGTGGTTAGAGTGGGGGTCTGACATCTGACTCATTAACCATCAGCACTGGTGCTCCCCAAGGCTGTGTTTTGAGTCCACTGCTGTACAACATCTACACACGACTGCAAAGCCAACAGTAGTCATACCTCCATCATCAAATTTGCAGATGACACAGTGATCTTGGGCCTGATTAGTAACAACAATGAACAGCTCTACTTGGATCAGGTTGATGAGGTGGCACAGTGGTGTCAATCTAACAGCTTGACACTGAATATCAATAAAACCAAGGAAATGGTAGTGGATTACAGAAGGCAGCAGCAGAACTACAGTTACCCCACTAATGATCAGCGGGCAACCTGTAGAGAGAGTCACAAGTTTTAAATACCTTGGTGTCCACATTACTGAAGACCTAACATGGACTGTTAACACTCAATATGTTCTGAAGAAGTCCAGACAACGACTCTACTTCCTTCGTCAGCTAAGGAAATTCAAAGTTTCTACATCCATCATGAAGGCCTTCTACACTTCAGCGGTTGAGAGTGTTCTAACTGGTAGCATCATCACCTGGTATGGGAACTCCACAGTTAGAGATTGTAGTACTCTGCAGAGAGTAGTGCCCTCAGCTGAACGTACTATAAGAACTCAACTTCCTGCTCTACAAGATATCTATTCCAGAAGAGTACTCCTAAGAGCCCAAAAGATTCTGAAGGACTCTTCTCATCCTAACAATGGATTATTCCTACCGCTGAAATCAAGAAGACGCCTATGTAGTCACAAAGCCAGAACTGAGAGACTCAGGAGAAGTTTGTATCCCCAGGCCATCCGAACTCTGAACTCACACTATACTGACTTTGCACACATTCACTCTTCAGCACTCTCAAACATTTCCCAACTCTGAACTCACACTATACTGACTTTGCACTCATTCACTCCTCAGCACTCATGACCCCCACACACACACACACACACACTTACAAGACTTTTAGCACTTTTACATCCCTCACCCTATGCTATAGACCTTTTATTATTTTCTTATTTCATCACACGTCAAAACACACACACACACACACACACACACATACACACACACACACACACACACACACACATATCTGACTTTCCAACTTTTGCACATCTCCATAGAACTTTTTTATTTATTATTTTTGATTTCTCCTCCATCTACCCATGTCCTTGATTGCCTAGCCTTTCTGCCCCCCCACCCACCCACCCCCCCCCCATCCCCAACACACACACACACACAAAAAACACACACACTTACATCATCACTGTCATCACCTCACATACATACAGCACACTGCTTGCTACAGTAAGCCTCCTACATACATACTTGCTGCACACTGCCCCCTCCCTACATACACAGCACATTGTCTTCAGGATCTTCTCCAACACACATCCTCTACATACTTACAGCACACTGCCCCCACCTACCCACACACACACTACACACACACACACAGTCACTGCTACACTCCCTTCCCGCACACACATCTTCATCACTCACATACATCATACATACAGTACTCTGCTTGCAATAGTAAGTCCCTTCACCATACTTGCAGTACACTGCCCCCCTCCCCTACATACACAGCACATTATTTCATCAGGAAGCTTCTCCAACACACATCCCCAACATACTTACAGCACACTGTCCCCCCCCCCAATACACAGCACATTGTCTCATGAGGAAGCTTCTCCAACACACATATTGCACACTGCCCTCTCCCCACATACACAGCACACTATCCCATCTCCCCTGTCATCCCCCCAACACACACACCAAGACCCCTGGCAGTTGGGTTAGCCCCTTGAGCCGTGGATCTGCCCAAGGTTTCTTCCTTGGTAAGGGAGTTTTTCCTGCCCCTGTTGCCTCGGGTGCTCCTTGTTGGTGCCCCAATTCCAATCCTCCCCCACCTTTCTTATGCAGCCCTTGCAACTTAATCTACTAAACCCCTCTTCTACTGCACTTTTTACCCCCACTTTGCACAAATAGGCTGACACCAGACATAATTTCACTGCATTTCTTACTTCCAGTAACTATATGCATGTGACAATAAACTTCCTTGTATCCTTGTAAATCGTTAGAAAATTAACAATTGACAAATGAACAAACAAATGAATTCCCCCAGTTTCTCACCTCTTCTTCCCACATGAAGTGACGTGAATGATGATGTTTTCACTGACGTTAATTTATGACTGTTGCGCTTTCCAAAGAGAAAGTAATTCTCTCCGCATACAGTAGCCTATGGCTATCTTAAGCCATCAAATGTGTTAACATAACAGGCTACATTAAGGCATTAGGCTACAAATGTGCAGCAAAAGTTTCAGGTCCAAGATATTCCATGAATTCAACTCTTCAACTTTCCAATCCTCCACGGATTTACTGCTGCACCATGCTATTTGCCGCCCCCGTAGGCTACACGATTTGAGACATGACGTGAGATTCAAGCGTAGCCACCGCTCACGTTCAAATTGATAAATGCCATGTAAACGTACACACGTTTAATAAATGAGGGCCAATAAGTGTGTGTTTTTTTTTAATTGTTTTTATTATTTACAGAACCAGACATAAATTGATCATTTTGAACCTAACTTGTAACTTGTCAAACAGAGCAGGAATTAATGAGTTAAAGTGACAACGTTTAGAAACTCACAACCCCTTCTTCAATGTGTCCATCAGCCCAGAATGAGCTGGCTGGAGACGGCGTTGGGATCTGTGACGAGCTGATCAGTCTGGAGATCATGTCTCCTGATGTGTGTGACCTCACTCTGATTGATTTACCCGGCATTGCCCGAGTGCCTGTGAAAGGACAGCCTGAGGACATTGGAGACCAGGTGAGTAGATAGAAATAAATCATATCCAATTGGCACACTGTTGAAATATCTTTTGTACACCGCTTCAGGCATAAAATCAAAACAAAAGTCTTCAAACTGAATGTCATTTTGAGACACAAGGCGTGTCCACTGATAACAGAATTAGCATAATGGATAAGAAATCGTTTACATCATATAAAATGAACTGCTAATTTTTGTCTCGTTTGTAGATTAAAAGCCTCATTCTCAGCTTTATTGAGAAGAGTGAAACAATAATCTTGGTGGTGGTTCCATGTAATGTTGACATAGCAACAACTGAAGCTCTCAGAATGGCCCAGGATGTAGATCCAGAAGGAAAAAGGACTTTGGGTAATACTATTTAGGCTAAGACATGTTTTATCTGGTTGTAAGAAAAGCACTCTTCATATCCTCCCCATAAGAAGTCTGTAATCTGAACATTTTCATTGAATGTGTGTTTACAGCTATTCTGACTAAGCCAGACCTCATAGATCGTGGCACAGAAAAGAATGTTTTGGATATTGTTAACAATCGTGTCATCCCACTGAGCAAAGGCTACATAGTTGTGAAATGCCGTGGTCAGCAGCAAATTCAGGACAAGATTCCTCTAGCCGAGGCCACCAGGATGGAGAGAGATTTCTTCAGACAACACAAGTATTTTAGGTAAATATTGACCTACTCTGCAAATCACATCTTGTCCTTTCGTTTGAAAACAACTTTCACTAGACTTGATGATGTTAGATTGTTAATGCTATAGTAAAATAATATGTGGATTGTATATTTTATTTGTCTTTGTTATGTTTGAGCTAAAAACATTTTTTTTTTGCTAAATTATATTGGTTACATTTTACTTGACAGCATCTACATAAGAGTGACATGACACTGTCATGAATGTGTCATAAACAAGTCATAAACGTTTATGACATAACGCTTCTGTTATTAAGTGACATTCTGTTTTTGTCATAACAAGCTAGGATTAGGGTTAAAGGGTTAGGGTCAGGGTTCATGTGTCATGACAGTGTCATGTGTTCATGTACTGTCAAGTAAAGTGTTACCATTATTTTTGCTATTTTGTTTTTACAGTGGTCTTCTCAATGAGGAAAAAGCCACAACTCAGTGCCTTTCTACTAAACTGACCCAAGATCTGGTAGACCACATCAAAGTAAGTGCTGAAGAGAAGCATATCCTCACATTTTACATATTATTCATCTATGGGAATACATAAGAGTTATAGGGCCGTTCACCCCAGGAACTAACGAGAACGATAAAAGCGACCAACGATGGTCCACACAGACCAACAATGCTAAAATTCGATGATTCTGATGGATTCTGGATTCTGATCCCAACAATATTGTTCTTCATGTCGTTATCGTTATAGTTTATGTGTGGATGTCATCTTTCATATTAGTTGGAACGATACTTGTTCACGATTATCGTTATAGTTATCATTCTTGGCATTAAAGGCCTTTAGTTATGATCTTGGTGTGAATGACCTGTAGTGCTGACATGAAAATCTCTCTCTGTTTGTATGTGTGTGTGTGTGTGTGTGTGTGCGTTTCAGAAAGCACTACCAACATTATCAGAGCAAGTTAAGATGGAGCTTCTTCAGTCAAGGACATTAGTAAGTGAATGCACAGAAGGTCCCCCCTCAGAACCCCAGCAGAAGAAAGCTTACCTGATTGAGGTGAGTACAGCAAGATATTTAGATCTTCTTTATTCTTATGTCTCCATAACTCCATAACGATTAAAGCAGCACTCTTTATGGATCACTTTTTTTTTTCAATCTTAATATAACAGCTTTTAAGCCAATTTGATGTTAAACAAACTTGTAATAGGGAAATCATTCACCTAGCATAGCTATAGAGCATGGCTGGTTAGGATTGAAGACTCAGCCTTGCAACTTCAGGTCCCGAGAATCATGAAACATTACCTGGTTAGTAGATATAGCTCTTTGGAGATAGTCTTTGCCTGTTGCTAGTCCTTTGGCTCCAAAAAAAAGTGCATGCAGGGGGAAAGGAAGTCTCATGCCATGAGAATTATTTACAATAACAAGGTAAAAAAAATAATATAAATATTTCACAACTCTAGGGGGAGCTCTAGAGTCACCAAAAATACTCAAAACTACATTGAATGCCTCTAATAGTTCATAGCTGTTGTGTTAACATCATACTTCAGAGTAATTGGGAGTATTTCTAAAAAGCACTGAGATTCATTACAATACTTGGCAAAATATTTAGCTGACCTTTTGAAAATGAATCACCAATGCGGTACAGTTTGCCTGAACAGCTTTGCATACTTAAAACATCAGTGTTTATCTCTTCACAGATCTTGACATTGTTCAATGAGAACATCAACAACTTAAGTGCTGGTGAGGTAGTGAATGAGGAAAACCTATTCATTATCCTACGCAGCCATTTCCAGTTATGGAACACTGAACTTCTAAACAGTCAAGAGTCATGTGAGTTGCACGTAATGTTGACTAAAACAAAATCTACATAATATTTCCTTAAATTGAGACATTTCTTAGACTACAAAAAATAAATTTGACTCATTAAGTCTAATCCATTTACAAAACAGATGCTAAAATGGTACAAGATGCTGCAAAGGAGTATGACCTGAAGCACAGAGGAAGAGAACTCCCTGGTTTCAGTAACTACAAAGTGTTTGAGATGGTGGTCCAGAAACTGGTAAAAAAGCTGGAAGGCCCTGCATTAGAGACTTTGAAAGTCATCAGAGGTAACTGTACAAAGGATCAGTGATGCACTTCATAAACAACTCTAGAAAGACTCATGAGTTTGAGATAGTTTTTGATTGTGTTTTTATTGCTGTATCGGTAATGCAGTTGACTATTGTGTTTACACGTATTGCATTTAATATTCCTCATGAATTCACTGGGAATAATACATTTTCCTTTTTGTAGAAACTGTGCAGGCACAGCTCAATGACGTTTCAAAAACTTGCTTCTCAAACTACCCTTTCCTTCACTGTGTCGCAATGGTAAATATAAATATAAATATTATCAAAAATGTTGAATGCATCTTTATACCTCATATAAATGTGTTTCTCATATAAATTTGCTGTGAATAAAGCCCATTTCTCAGGTTCACTTGATTGATTGTAGTCTTCTCAGAGATTTGCCAGGCGTCGGATTCCAATTCAAAATGCCTTGATTTAACTGTTTCTTTTTCATGATGCCTTTTTTCTTCACACAGAACAAGATAGACCAGATCCAG
This sequence comes from Alosa alosa, assembly GCF_017589495.1. Taxonomy (NCBI): domain Eukaryota; kingdom Metazoa; phylum Chordata; class Actinopteri; order Clupeiformes; family Clupeidae; genus Alosa; species Alosa alosa. The sequence goes on along the minus strand of NC_063196.1, from coordinate 28,722,201 downwards.
TCGAAACAGGAGGTCAAAGTGGTGGAGAGGATCCGGGAGCAGTTTGAGATGGAGAAGCTGGTCTACACTCAGGACACCATCTACTTCAAGGCCCTGACGAAGATGGAGGAATCCTCACCTGTGAACTGGGCTGATTTCGACACGAGAAACAAATATCCTGAAATGCTCCAGGCATACTATGAGGTAGATTACAGTAGATTCCAAACAAAAGGCCTAAAGAGATTGTCAACAATTGACTATATGTCACTGAAGGAGCTTCAGCCAGCAATATATTTCCTGTGGAGCATCAGCTGGGTTGTAACGGCATCAACAGTTACATTCTGCTCCTTTTGTTTTCACCTGGATACTGAATATCATGTTTATGCCCAACAAAGCAACTCTTTATTCAGTATTGACACATGCATAAATTCTTTGGCATCGGTAGGTGCAACACACAACCGGGTCCGTGTGGTACACTAAAACAATAGCCGCTACACCCCGCCGGAAATATAGAGCTGGCTGAGAGGCTTCTGTGGCACAGATCATTGTATTTATTATACAGTTACTACATCCTCCTTAATAATATAATGTGACATTAATCTTGTAACTATGAAAAACGTCATTTTACAGCACGCTTTAGTGGCATATCCACTGATAGAGTAGAATGAGTTGATTCATTTTTCCATTATCAGGAGAAAGTTGAGCACTCAATAGTGTACTTTAAGGTTTCCTGATCATCCTTCATATCAGGATCATCAGACACCCACTGATAACAGTACATTCCAGACATGCAGTGCTCAAAGTGAATCAAATTCTAATTCTTTCATCTAATTAACCAAACTGTCTCCTGGTCCTCTCTCTCTATCTCTTTCTCTCTCTCTCAGATAGTGATTCAGCGCCTGGCAGACCAGATACCCATGCTGATCCAGTTCTTCCTGCTGAAACAGTCAGCGCGAGTGCTGTGTACTGAGATGCTGAGCCTGATTGAGGGGGTGGATTTGGACAAAGCCCTGTGCGAGGGCTCAGATGCAGGCCGACGACGTAACGAGCTGCAGAGTCGCATCGAGCGTCTCAGCCTGGCTCAGGAGAAACTCAGCCATTTCCTCTGAAGTGGACTAGGAACATGGACCGTTTCAGTAGTGATGCGTCCATGTTATAAAAATGTTGGGGAGGTAAAAACAGAAGAGTTTATTCTAATCTCATGTTTGGATCAGGCTGTTTACCTATTATTGTTATTACCTATTCCTGTTGCCTCAAACTTGATGATAGGCTACTCTTGAACTACATTGTTTCTTTAAAGAGATTGTGAAATTATATTGAAGTTTTACCCAGAGTTATTACACCTTGGGCTAAGTCATAAAAAGAGTACATGTAAAACAGAATTATAATTTAAATGATCAACTTCTCAAAATTGTGTGCTTTTTCATTTATCACAATAAACAGGGACAACATGAAATGGCTTAATTGAGAACAATATGTTAACCACATATATTTTCCATGCTATGAGGAGACTGGTGGGTTTTGAGATCAGAATCAGATGCAATATAGGTGGTCCTAACTTACTGACCTCTTATATAGACATGGTTGTTTGTTTCTATGAATTGCAATTGGACACATGTGTAGTAGCCTACAGTACCAGGCTCCCATGTAGTGGTTGGTGTTCAACTGGCTGCATATGCTCAGCTGCCTGTTTCTGGGGGGAGTCTAGGCTGTCCACTAGAGGGAACTGCTCCCCTGAGAAGTTAAAGAGCAATTTGTAGTTTAATTTCAAAACTGAATTTATACTTTGTCTTTTCTGAAATGTCTTTTTAAAATTGTACATGTATGAATGAATGTTTTGCCATCATGTGTTGCCATTTTAAGCAGACTCTGAAATATGCCTTTCCCACCCACAAATGTGTCATATTACATAGGAGGAGTTTAACCGTTGTTTGACGTTTTTTTTGAGTCATAATGATTAATTATTGTGTTTGTGCTGACTGCACTAATTCCAGCCTGTCAGGACATCACATCCACCATTTTCCTAAGAAGAAAAGCAAGGTTTTTTGTTCTTGGGTGCGTTTTCTGCATGTAAAGAGGGGACTTCACTCCCTCATATGTTACGTCACATGGACATTAATATTCTGAGTATTGACCTTATTCAGAAAAAGACAATATTGCAAATATGGTGTTTACATCAGTTTTACATTTACATTTTACACAGCAGCATATTCGTAAGGGATAATGTATAGAACGCCGGTCATTATTGTAAAAATAAGTCCCGACTGTAATGTTTCTGGTGCTTTGTGTTTGTTAAAAGAGATTATGGAATTCATCGGAGATCTATTACTTATTAAACTTGACGGTCATACATGCACAGACACGACACAATGTTCTAGCACTCTATGTCCTCTATGCACGTAACACACGTTCATGATGTCACTCCACAGTGCAATTGTTTAAATCATTACAACGACAGGGTTAACGGGCCCCGATGCGCCAGCAGGGCCGCGCGCCTGCCCATTCACTTGAATAGGAAAATAGCTGCCTGATAGAGTAACTGCCCAGAATGTTATCAAGATGAGGTGAGTTCTAGGTCCCTTTCTTTTATCACTTAATGATAGTGGATTCCATCCACTATCTTGAAATCTCCTGGCTGCTTCTTCTTCTTCTAACCTTTTCTTTTTACCTTTTCAAGAATGAATGCGACCATAACCGCTTAACATGTTGAAATAACCGTTGTGTATGTCTGAAGTTGGACAAGAGTTATTATTTCAGATTTCTTTTAAAAAGGTTATACTTTGAGAAATAGAGGATTAAAAATGTTAAAAAGCTAATTTTCTCCCCATAGACTTGAATGGAGGCTGTGATGTCATAAAGCCAGCTGCGCTCGTTAAGCTCACAGAGTAGTTCCCCGGCTAATCAGAACACTGGCACGGGGGTCACCTGTGAATCCAACTGTCTCAGCTTCTTAGCATACAATCTGGCTCTAGCTGAACTACATATCCTGTTTAAGTGTCCCCCGTGTGTCAAAATAAAAGTCACAGCCATATCTCATGCTTTGCGCATTATGTCTCCAGAACGGCTTGACACATATGTTTCAAATTTGGTACAAGTGTTTGTATGGACTCAAAGATGAAGTGAGTTGATGTTTGAGGTCAAAGGTCAAGTCCATGAATACTCTGAGCGCGATCTCAAGAATGCCTTGACATACATGCCTGAAATTTGGTATGAGTGTTTGTATGGACTGAAAGATGAAGTGAATTGATGTTGGAGGTCAAAGGTCAAATGTCAAGGTCAAAAACACCTTGAGTGTTATATCTCAAGAACACCTTGACACACAAGGTTTTTTGGTACGAGGGTTTGTATGAACCCAAAGATTAAGGGATTCAATGTTTTTCTTCAGGAATCTCACACCAACATTAAGCCAGCAGCTTTCCATCCACTACTGTAATTCTTCTGCCATTACATTTCTAGTTTACTTCTGATAGGCTAGATACACAGGAAATACTAATTATATGCAGATGATTTCATTTTATCTATATGTACTTCTGAAGTCAGGTGATAATGTCCCTTTTCCCCTTGATGCTATACAACTCTGGGTGGTTAATAGCTTCCTCAAACTGAATGAAAATAATGTGAAGGTTTTTGTTTTTGGTTCCTCAATCTCAATTGCAGAGATCAGCAGTACTCTTGATTCAATCACTATGTACATAAAGCATGTGGAAAACAATGCCAGTGTGTGTTTTGCACTCAGACTTTAGAATTGCTAAAGTGCAATATCCCCTGTAAAGATTGCAGACCCTAATTTGAATAATGGGTTATATATTTCTAACTACAGCTAAAGCAGAAAACAAAAAGCTTGCAGCTTATTAAAAGATATTTGACCCGTCACCAGTGTTCAGTGTTAAAGGCCCCCTATGCAACATTTTCAACTTAATAAAACAGCTTAGAAATCATTGTGATGGTTAAAAAACCTGTTGTGGAGAAAATGGTGGCTTTCCCTGCTCCCCCTACTGTCTCCTAGCAAAACACCAACCTTGCAAGATCTGCATCTGTCCTGGCAAAGTCTGAATCAGGAAGTCTCGTGAGAAGCGAGAACGACCGAGAAATACAAAATGCTTAAAATTCTCTTGATATTCACATGCTCTCCTCAGCAATGCCAGCTAAGTATAAGAACGGGCACTGATGGCTTAAGTTTTTAAACATCCATCATAGCAGAGTCTGCGAAAAGACCAAAGAGATGGTTGTAAAATATGCACCCCAAAGCTGTAGGGGGAGCGTCGTAGAGAAAAATGCGACAACAAAAGTGAGAAATCAAAAAGAATTTACTAGAGTTACAAAGTTGGCCTTTAATAATACTAATATTATTATTATTTTAAGTGTGACAGCATAACGAACAACCATAGCAACAGAGGGAATGCACAACAGTTCAAGAGTACAGCAGAGAAAAGGAGCAAGTGAGAGCTTACAGTGGGGGTTGCAGGAGTGAGCTGAGTAGTCAATCATGAAGAGATGTGTTTTCAGTTGCGTCTTGAAAGGGGTGATGCTGGTGCAATCATGGAGATGTTGAGGGAGAGTGTTCCAAAGTGTGGGGGCCATGACACTCTGACTGACCTGCCCCCCATGCTGTCTAGTCTGGTTTGGGGGACAAGAATAAGTCAGAAAAGTTAGCGAGATCGAGTTCTGTTAGGGTTACTATGAAGAACCCTGGTCAAGATGAGTTAGTATTAAATGCTACTTCTGTGAACATCTGCTTTGCTGCCTCTCTGGCACTAGGTGCCTTGCCACAGAGAACAGAATCAGCAACCCACTCAAGTCACACAACAGTTAACATCTGATCAGATGAAACCACTTCCATCTGAGCCAAGCATGGGGGTTAAACAGCTGACCCCTCGTGTGGCAAATGCAGAACTTCCTTTAAAAAAAATGTTTTAGTGTTTTAAAAACAGTTTTAGTTTCTGACATGCCACAATAGCCTCACAGTTTAACACCAAAACAAAGGCCTTCTATTCAGTCACAGGGAACTTAACCAGGCTGTGAATTTGATTCAAGTTTTTCCTTTGCATTGTTATTTAGACAACACTTTAGCTGTTTAAGGTGCTATAAGCGATGTAACACTGTTTCTAAGCTAAAACATCTTTTGTCACATACAGCTATCACCTCACCATCCGCTAGCTGTCTGTGCCCGAATACACTGTAAAAAATGCAGTCTCCATAGGCTCCAAAAACAGCCATAAATCAACTTGGGCCAACCTTGCCCATAAAAACATCACAAACTGTTCCAGCAAACGAGATGCGCGTTTAGGAAAGTTTCAATTGCATGAGAGGGAGAGTGAGGGGTGGGAGGGAGTAGCGGGTTAGCTCTCTATTGTTTGAACGTCAAAAGTAGTGACGTTACCCCACACTGTTTATAGCACCTTTAAATGTCTACTCAGGTTGTTGTTGTCCAATTGGCTACACTTCATCCTTGTAATGTCTACATTTCTTTGATCAGTTATTTTTGGTTTATCTTGTCCATGACCTCTGAGGTCAACCTCTCTTAGGGAGTTTGGAGAAATAACAGCTTTTCCTTATGATGACAGCTCTTTTAATCCATCTAGAAAATCCTTTTTAGTTCTACAAATAATGGTAAGACTTTGTCTATGACAGACTTATCGTAAAAACTACGGTCGGCTTGTCTGTGCGTTACTTTTTGCCTCTTTTTGGGTTAATACTTATATTTTACCACAGGCGAACTGTCAAAGGACTTAGAAACAGAGTATAAGGTTGAATCAGCAGACTTCGTTTTAATCTTGACAGAAAATGGCTCAACAAAAACACTTCCGGGAACAGGATGTCTGAAAAAACACAGGAGAATAATGTTCAAAAAAAGTTATTCAAAATCCAAAAGGTCAAAGCTCAAAAAAACAGTACTTAACCGAACCAAGGGGGGAAAACACTGGAGACAGACCGGGATCCGCTGGAAAAACCACACAAGAGTTCTGAGACTTGTACTGGTGTGAGAGGAGGCCAGAAAGTGAATGTGCGGAATGGGGCTGTTTATATAGGAGTCCCAGGGGTACAGGTGACAGTGATCAGCAATCAGGAGAATTGGAGAGGTGAATGTGAGTGGAAGGAGAGTTCAGAGGGGGCGTGGCCAGTTGAGAACCTGGTGCAGGTGTGACACCAACACTGTAACTGGCACCCTTACATTTCTTTTATATTGACACACCATTTATTTGATATAGTTGTAAAATTGTATCAGTATCATTGTATACATTGTAAGACCAACACAAACAAAAATCGTTTTGGAAGAATGAGCTGATGAAAAAAAACAAATTAGAGATTTCTGGTGAATCACATAAGGACCATGTTAGGGACCATGTACAATGTAAGAAATAAATGCTGCCAATTGATGCACTCTACAAGAGTTAGCATTAACTTAATTTATATCAGCTCTAATACTTTATTTGCAAATGCTTTCAATGTTTTTCAATGAACGTTGATCGATACTCAACAAGCTAGCCTAAGTCATATAACAAAACAGAGTGCACATACTAATAGGATACCAATGGTTGGTGGTAAGTAAGTAAGTAAAATATATTTATTGTACTGTAGTGGCTAAGGAGCTGGGCTAGCATGCAGTTGTCTGAAAATTTGTAGGTTCATTACCATGGCTTCCACCATTGTGTCCTTGAGCAAACCCAGAGTTGGGACAATGGCCCTTGAAATGTAATTGATAGGCTATGTAAGTCCCTTTGGATAAAAGTCTCTACTAAAATAAATATAAACATATGAACAATGAATGTTTGACAATACCTTTGTGAACATTCTACTGATGTTGTTAAGTGTGAACACTTTCATTTCATTACATCTCTACATATACTATATGACATACTTGGCTTTGCCATTAGTACTTGATGTCTTTTTTCTACCACAGCACATGCCACTAGCATGACAGCAGTTTACTGGAAATTCCTTAATTCTCTTTCAATTTCAATTCAAATGTATGTGGTCAAATAAAAGCTGGCTAAATTGACTGCGCTCACTTAATGCTAACAACTTGCAGAAGTAAGGTGAGTCTGATTATTTCTACTGATCGAAAAGTTATCTTAGATGACACTGCTTCAAGTGCGGAAGTATGCTTATGTGAATACGAAGATGGAGAAAGGACTTCAATAACTGAAATTCTAGTAAAACAGTGTAACCAGCTGTATAACTCAATACAAATTATTAAATATTTTCAATGAATTCCTCTTTATTTGAAGATGTTTTTTGTTAACATAATATCTGCAATGACAACAATCTGGCTTCACATGTTTTACATATGAATTGATCCTATTACCTATTCATTTATCCTAAAGTAGTTTATATTTCATAAAGCCGTATTGATAGAGTGATAAAAAATAAGTAAATAAAGTAAGTATGTAACAGTGTAAATCCCATGAATATTGTTTCTATTATTTCATACATTATCTCTCCCCCTCTCTCTCTCCTCTCTCTACATATTCTTTTATGTAATTCATTTTCAACTAGTTCATGTAAGTCCATCTTGCTTTTGATGACTAAGTTACTAATCTATAAAACAATGGACCAATGGAATCCAGTGGACAGTGATGAGGAAATGCCTTCTCTTACTGAAGAGAGGACATGGAAAATGTACGGATTATGTTCATCACATTCAATAACAGTTTTAGATATTTCTATTTGCAGCAACAAACTCACTGTAAGGGTGTTTCTTCCGTTTCTCTAGCTTCAACAAGGAAATGGAGGGGGTGTTCCACGGCCAGTTGAACGAGCGAGTTCGACCCTATCTAGACCTCATCGACTCCCTCCGTCTCATGGGCATCGATGAGGATCTGGCCTTGCCTGCCATAGCTGTGATTGGAGACCAGAGCTCAGGAAAGAGCTCTGTGTTGGAGGCGCTGTCTGGAGTAACTCTTCCTAGAGGCAGCGGTAAGAATAAACGTACATATTCACTGCAAATGTTGTACAGCAAGTCTTGTAGAACTCTTTTAGGAAATACTCTATTGTAATGGTGTGTAAAATGTGCCATAAATAACAAACAGAATATTTCATGTGTAACAATGTTTTTGCCAATGACATAACAGATTGCGATCAAATAAGCCTAAACTTATTATAAGATTCAAGCGAAGATTATGAACATTGATTTCACAATCAAAAATATCTCTTTCTGTTCAGGCATCGTAACTCGATGCCCACTGATGCTGAAGTTGAGAAAGCTGTTGGGAGGTGTACAGTGGAAGGCCATCATCTCCTACAAAGACACGTCTACTGAGTTCTCTGACCCCTCATTGGTTGAGCAGTATGTTGTTGCTGGTAGGATGGAGTTTATTAGTGTTTTTTCCACTGGGGTCCTCACTTATAAATGATAGAATTTATTCGGTGAAATAACTTATCTGAAGTGACACAAAAAAAATACCACCAGAGGTATGCCTCTGTGAACCACATCAGTTTCAGTCTACATATTGTGGCCTTGACCTTTGACCACTGAAATGTAATCAATTAATCCATATATGTGTTAGTGCTGTACTGGTTATGATTGGATTCCCTTGAGGCGTTACTGATATATTGTGTTCAACAAGAATATAAAGTCAAAGATTTTGACCTTTGACAAAATTCAATTTTTTTCCCCAAAAAAATTCAAGTGAGTCCAAGTGAACCTTTCATTTAAAAAATAAATAAATAAATAAATAAATAAATAAATAAATAATATATATTATATATATCAATGAGCTCTTGAGATATGGCATGCACAATAATGGGACTTACAGTATATGAGCCCATAGTGACCTTGACCAAGACAGACAGACAACCAAAAAACTACTGCCACAGCCTCCGCTAGTGTTGAGGCAATAAAGAAGCAATCGTGCACCATGATACGGTGACTTAGTGATACGATGGTGATCCTTGTGATGCTGTTATTGTTGATTACAATGTCATATGTTACACTTACATTTTAGAAATTTGGAGACCCTAGATATAATTATGACCGCCGCGCAGCGAAAATTTCTTTTTCGCATGTCCAAATTTCCGTCAAGGATTCCCGGGACACTGAAAGACCGGGTAAGAGCGAAAACTTGGTGGGCATGTAACCCCACATGGATAGCATGGAACCATCGTTTTTTCGTTTTGATCTGTAGCCCCCAAGAGGACTGCACCTCGAAAAGGAGGGTAGGGCAGACACAGTTTTCTGTGAATATCTCGAAAACCGTAAGGTTTAGGAGGACCATTTATTTTGTATGTTGATCTCAAGGGGGCCATGTCAAGCCATTCCATAACCACTCATTTCATGTATAGCCACCTAGCCACCTAGTTAAACACAAAAAGTAAAAATGAGGTGTTGTAATCGGGTATCTGTGACCTAACATAGTCAAAACGAAATTGGAAGTGTAGGATCATTATGACACCCTCTGAATGCACACCAAGTTTAGGTGCAATTCCTTTCATGGGGGCCACACAATAAATTAATTTATGTTACTATACACCAACTGGCCTGTAGGTGGCCGGAGACAGTTTTCTGTGAAAATCTCGAGAACCGTAGGGCCAAGGAGGTCCACCTTTTTTTTGTATGTTGGTCTTAAGGGGCATGTCAACCCATCCCATTACCACTTATTTCATGTATAAGCCACCTAGTTAAAAATTAAAAGCAAAAATTAGGTGTTTTCATCACAATATCTCTGGCTGACATGGTCAAAACTGCACGAAATTGAAAGTGTAGGATCATTATGACACCCTCCGAATGCATGCCAAGTTTTGTGAACTTTCGTTCATGGGGGCCTTACAATAAAATAATTTATGTGTACATTTAGTGACCGTGACATCAACAAGGATTCCCGGGACACTGAAAGACCGGGGGTACCGCGAAACTTGGTGGGCATGTAACCCCACATGGATAGCATGGAACCATCGTTTTTCGTTTTGATCTGTAGCCCCCGCTGTACTGGACCCCGAAAAGGAGGGTAGGGCAGACACAGTTTTCTGTGAATATCTTGAGAACCGTAGGGCCTAGGATGACCAATTTTTTCTGTATGTTTGCCTCCAGGGGTCATGTTAATCCATTCCATGTGCACACATGTGCATAAACAGATACACACGCACACACATACATTCACAGTAATCATACGTATGACACATACTCACACAGTAGACATATGTACGCATGCATGCACATGCACAAACACACATACGCAGGCAAACACACACAAGCACACACACACACACACACACACACATAAAGATAAACGTGTACACGCACACATGCACACAATTCAAGAATTTCTCAGAATTATGGCAAGATGGGGGTGGGGTTGTATAAAATGAATTTTACATGTGAAATCTATGAACTAATCATGTTTTGGTACTTGTTGTCTAGCAGATACCAATGAGAATTGAGTGTGGATAATGCAATTTAGTGAGACAGTTAGAATCATATAGGCCTTTCAGCGTGATTTATTTTTGTGGAAAAAATGTGCTGGACTGGGCGGCGGTCATATTTTGTACCGCTCTGCGGTACATCTAGTTTGTACAATATTAATGTGTTTAAGAGAACATAAATCATTGGGTTAAAGTGACCTAAACATCCCTTCATCAATGTGTCCATCAGCCCAGAATGAGCTGGCTGGAGACGGTGTTGGGATCTGTGACGAGCTGATCAGTCTAGAGATCATGTCTCCTGAAGTGTGTGACCTCACTCTGATTGATTTACCCGGCATTGCCCGGGTTCCTGTGAAAGGACAACCTGAGGACATTGGAGATCAGGTAAGGGAAAGAATTTAGGGCACTTTTTTAAACTTTCAAATATGTTTTGATCATTTGAGTCAGGCAGAAAATATATGAATCAGTTTTTGACAGTATGTTTCCAAACTGAAACGTTCATTGGGGATGGGATATGGTAAACTAATGATGATTGTGATAACAAATTAGCATTATATATTAGGGCTGTCAATCGATTAAAAAAAATGAATCTAATTAATTACATACTCTGTGATTAATTAATCTAAATTAATCACATATATAGTTTTTGATGTGAAAGTATTTTAAATATTTAAATTCAAATGAATCATTGAATAATCAGCATTAGGGACATTAAAGTTCAAAAACTCTTTTATTATTATTTTCACTGTTCAAATAAGTGCCATAATAATCTATGATATGACCTAATATGCTGAGGAAATAAATTCAAAGTGCTTCAAATTCAAATAAATTCAAAATAAAGTGCTTCGGGAAGAAGTTTTTTTTCACATACAAAGCATTTCAGGCCACAGATATAACCTAGGGGACACAATGAAAATAAATTAACACTCCCCTCAATGTCAACACTTATTTCTTTGCATTGATGTGCTTTAGAGTTGATGAACTCCGGTGATATGCAAATTCCTTGCTGCAAACATTGCAGAGGACTTTATTTTCAACAGTTTATTTTTTATCAACACCATCAGGCCCTTTTTAAAAGTAAATGTTCCAATCAATGATCCAGGCAGCACGTTTTCTTCTCTCTCCTAATTTTTTACTGACTAGAACGGCTCGGGGTCAAAGGTCATATGGAATCGATTAATCTGCACACATTTTTTTAATCAGTTATTTTGACAGCCCTATTTTATATATATATATATATATATATATATATATATATATATATATATATATATATAATGCTAATTTGTCATCACAATATATATATATATATATATATATATATATATATAGTTTTCAATGGATAAAATTAACCTCAGAAGTTTGTCTTTTGTAGATTAAAAGGCTCATTCTCAGCTTTATTGAGAAGAGTGAGACAATCAACTTGGTGGTGGTCCCATGTAATGTTGATATAGCAACAACTGAAGCTCTCAAGATGGCCCAGGAAGTTGATCCTGATGGGAAAAGAACTTTGGGTAATAGACGTCTAAACTAGTTATGATTTCTTTAAGAAAAATATTGTACAATTCATATATTTCTCACTAATGTGTGTTTACAGCTATTCTGACTAAGCCAGACCTCATAGATCGTGGCACAGAAAAGAATGTTCTGGATATCGTTCATAATCGAGTCATCCCACTGAGCAAAGGCTACATAGTTGTGAAATGCCGTGGTCAGCAGCAAATTCAGGACAAGACACCTCTAGCAGAGGCCACCAGGATGGAGAGAGATTTCTTCAGACAACACAAGTACTTCAGGTAGGTGGTACTAGTCATTGTTCTTTTGTTTGAAAAACACTTCCAATGGACTGGATCAACATAGATTGGACTAGATTTGTCTGTTGAACAATACTATGTTCATTGATATGTTTTGTTTCTGTTTATGTGCCAGTAAAAACAATGTGTTTTATATCATTATTTAGTAGAAATGCTAATTTGTTGATTGCAATGTTGTTTTTCAAATTTGACAATGTTTTACAATATATTTTTTTATAATAAAATAATTGCTTCATAGCTGTCTTCTTAATGAAGACAAAGCCACAACCCAATGCCTTGCTACCAAACTGACCCAAGATTTGGTTGACCACATCAAAGTAAGTGTTGAAGAGAAGCATACAGTACAAACTTTAAGTTAGGCAGTATACTGAGATTTCTACGTATAAAAAGGGTAGTTTCAGGGTTTGCATTCTGACATATAAAAATTATTTGGCATATTTTTCATATTTTTAATCATGTAAATATTTTGACTCTCTTTCCTTATCTCTTTGTTTTGTGTGTGTGTGTGTGTGTGTGTGTTTCAGAAAGCTCTGCCAACATTGTCAGAGCAGGTGAAGATGGAACTCTTCAGTCAAGGAAATTCCTAAATGAATGCCCAGAAGGTCCCCCCTCAGAACCCCAGCAGAAGAAAACATACCTGGTTGATGTGAGTACAGCTCAGCATGATCTCTAAATACAGATATATGATTTATGATAACCTCTCCATAACTCTGAATGATTAATGGTTCCTATTAAAAGTTGTATCAGTGATTTCAGGCCCAAAAAAGGCCCAAACATAAATGATTCCATTCATCTAATCTTTCCTAACGATCCACTAGCTGTCTGCCCCATAAGCAGGCCGTCAAAAAAACGTGTCTCTGTAGGCAGCCTAGGCTCCGAGATCTGTACACAAAAAACAATTGCTATCAACAAGGGTTGGCAACCCACTCAAAGGCAAAATAAAGTGTTTCAACCAATAACCGACAAGATGCGCGTTTAGGAGTTTTAATTGCACAGGAGGGAGGGAGTAACAAGCTAGTTCTCTGTTTTGTTTGAACATCAACAGAAGTGACGTATCCCCACTATCGCTGATGCAACCTTTAAGAGGAAAAAACATGCTTGATAATTGAATTGCATCACCAACAGCTTGACGTGCATAGAATAACATGAGTGTTTGTCTCATTGCAGATTTTAACATTGTTCAATGACAAGATCAACAACTTGAGTGCTGGGGAGGTAGTGAATGAGGAAAACCTCTTTGTAATCCTGCGCAGCCATTTCCAGAAGTGGAGCGATGAACTTAAATGCAGTCAAGAGTCATGTAAGTGTTGCTCACAAAAACAACAACAATTCAACTGCTCAACTGTACAAAATATTTCTTTGAATTACAAAAAGTGCCTCCCATGACTAGACTGACGATCACGAAAATGTTATCATCGTTTTTTTCCATTCACCATTTGGCAACTTTATCCAACAGTTGCTAAAACAATGCAAGATGTGGAAAAGGAGTATGACCTGAAGCACAGGGGAAGAGAGCTCCCTGGTTTCAGCGACTATAAAGTGTTTGAGACAGTCGTCCAAAGGTTGATGATGAAGCTATTGAGCCCTGCACTAGAGACTTTGAAAGTTATTAGAGGTAACTAAAGTCCCAAATGAGTCACTTCCTCAACAACTGAATATTTTCAAGTATAATATACTTGACAATTGTGGGTATAGATACTCCATTATATTCAAATATTTTTTTTCTAGAAACTGTCCAGGTGCAGTTCATTGATGTCTCAAAAACTTGCTTCTCGAACTATCCCTTCCTTCACTGTGTTGCAATGGTAAGTAAGAATAATATCAAAATGTTGTATGTGTAGTCACATCATGTTTCTTTATATTTGTTTGACATAAGCTGTTATCATTTCCTTGAGTGAATATTGAATATTTCAAGCTCAACACATTAAATAGTAGTCTTCAAGTTCACTATCTTCATCTCCAGAGATGTGTCAGTCAAAATTACATGTTTTCATTGTTCATTCAGAACAAGATTGACAAAATTCAGTCAAAACAAGAGACCAAAGTGGAGGAGAGGATCCGGGAGCAGTTTCAGATGGAGCAGCTTGTCTACACACAGGACACCATCTACTTTAAATCCCTGACAAAGATGGAGGATGCCACACCAGTGAACTGGGCTGACTATGACAGCAGGAACAAATACCCAGACATGTTCCAAGCATATTATGAGGTACATTATGAGATATGTGCCATACCAAACCATATATCTGACAGAGATTTGACTTGTAGGTACTTAAGATACAATAGGACAGCGGAACCGCTACCCTCTGATACCTGTTATTTTCAATGGAACAGTTTGCCGCTGCGCAAGTGACAGTGTGCCGATCAGCGAGCCCTTGTGCACACCGAGGTGAAATAGTGGCCACTACTATTTTGCAGCAAGCGCAGTGTATACAGTTGAAATATCTGAAAGCCCCAAACCAGTTTAAAGATGATCAACTATTGTATGTCACTACACCCTCCTCATAAACATGTACTTCAGGTATTTTGTAACTACTCAAGGCATTTGGTAACGTTTGTCCTTTTAGATGCTAAAAGTGAATCAAATTAATTTCTACACACCTCCATTTCTATAGTGAAATAAAAAAATAAACAAACATGAGGACAGGATGGCCCGACTAACCCCACTTTCTTCTCTTTTTTTCTCTCTGCTCTCTCTCTGTCTCCTCTTCCCTCTGTCTCTGTCACTCTCAGATAGTGATTCAGCGCCTGGCGGATCAGATCCCCATGTTGATCCGGTTCTTTCTGCTGAAGCAGTCGGCACGGTTTCTCTGCAGTGAGATGCTGAGCCTCATGGAGGGCGTGGATTTGGAGAAGGCCCTGTGCGAGAGCTCAGACGGCAGCCGCCACCGCCATGACCTGAAGAGCCGCATCGAGCGCCTCAGCCTGGCTCAGGAGAAACTCAGCCGATTCCTCTAGTGTAATGTGACCATTTGAGTAGTTTTTAGTAGTAATTAAAACAATATGCCTGTATAATCAAATCAAATACTCTACTCTCAACATTTGGTGATGTAAAAAAGATGGCATGCTATTGGTGGTATTGATGGTATACTAAGGCCAACCATTTGCATTAATTCTGCATATGTTTTACCTGAAATTATTATTGTCATATCATATACAGTACAATGAATATTAAGTGCTAAACTACTCATAAATCATTAGTGTACCCTTTTCAAGCCCTTTTTCAAAGCAAGTCACAATAAGTTACACTCAATATGTTTACAAAGACATTTTATTGACATTAATACTAACAGACATATACGTGGCTGCACTTTAAATATATCTCACTAGTTCCACCCACTCAAGAATGGCATGCAAGATTATATCACTCAAAGGAGCCAGCACAGTGGCCATATAAAAGCACACTTTTAGATGCTCTTTCATAGAAAGAATATGACACAATGTATCGTCATCAGGAGACACACATAGCTATCTAAAAAAAATCTTAATGTACAGAAACAACAGAGAGTAAAGTACAGGTATGCTCCTCAATTAAAGAAATAACCATCTTAAAATTCTTCGTAAAGATGATCAGTGACAGATCTTGAACAGGTAGGGACCATAGCCGTACTAAGCTAAAACAGTTGAGCATACATACCTACATACAGACATGAAGGTAATCAATAACCCTCTTGTAACATCACCAATATAACATTATTGTTTTCACAAAGCTACCTCTCATTATTACTTCATAAAGTTGTTGTTTTCTCTCAAGGTCAGTGCAAAGTGATGCTTTAGTGACACCCAAGCCTGTTATAATGTCTCAGTCAAAAAATCAATGCACTCAATGTCTTTAGTGCAGACTCTATTCATCTGAGAAGTCTGTGAAGAACTGTTTTACACAAAACATGAAAACAAAACAGACAAGCCATCAAATCCAGAAATATCCAGTTACATGATCTAAATCATATGCCATCGAAGCTGTGCATCAGAGTCATTCAAAAGGCACACACACACAGTCATAAACGCAAGATTGAACAAACTAGCACTGGATGTTTTACAAATCAACAGAAATACAAGTTTGACAGGAAGCTTGTTGTCTTTGTGATCACATGTGCTAAGTTACAGTGCAGCAGATTTCAAGAGGTTTCAGGGACTTCACACACAGACACATGGGTTTTGCATTTCAATTCAGCACGCTTCAGTTTCGCTGTGTTCAGACTGGCTGCTTGACTGGGCCAGAATGAGGAGTTTGGAAATGGCACTGGTGCTTTAAATGGTTGGTAGAAGATAATGGAGTCTATGTGGTTTGATAGGGTACACTTCATAATATAGAAGGGGAGTGCAACACAATGCCTGATACACACTTTATAAAACTATGTGACCTTTTTTTAACAAGGAAAGCGAGGTAACTTACTCTCTAAATATTGATTTTTGTTGTTTTTTTCTGTATAGAATGTAGATTTTTTTTAAGCTCCAGCAGTTTACAATCTGAGGAAACACTGTTCCCATAGCATAGCAGTAACAGTCCTCAAGGTTATTTAAATAACAAGTTATAATTAAGTTATATCAATTGCAGCATATACAAAAAAAAACGATTTGGCACAAAACATGTGTATGTGTATGTGTGAAGGGCCATACATACATATTGTTATAACATATCATAGAATCTTATTTTCATGATGACCCCTGGTGGAGGTGGTCAGGTGTTCTCACACACACATATACATACACTCTCATCACCATGATGTCAGCATAAGAGTCTTTAAGAGAAAGTAGAATGTATCTGATCAGAGATTTTTTTTTGTCTTTTTCCATCATCATTACCTCTGTATCAAAATATATCTATGTCAGGAAATCAAAATGTACAAGCTTACACACAAACACAAACACAAATACTTTAAAGGTGGAGAGAGAACGTCCCCCGGAGGTGTCATTGAAAAGAACTAGGATGAATTATTCAGGATATGGGATGTGTGTGTGTGTGTGTGTGTGTGTGTGTGAGACTGTGTGTGTGTGTGTCAGGGTTGAGCCGTTGCAGAACTGATCAGGTAACAGTGATGGAGGGTGATTACTCCATAATTGGTCTCTCCAACAGGCAAGGGCTCAGCTGCTGCCTGTTTCTAGGTGTGGTTCTGGGCTGTCCACCAGGGGGAGCTGTTCCCTCCAGTAGGTGAAGTGGCTGTAGGTGTCACAGCAGGGGAAATCTGAGGAGCTGGATCTCAACAGCAGAGGGAAGACGTGGTCCACCACCTCACCCAGACGCACATACCTGAGGAGAAGACCGAGAGTGAGAGAGCCGTACACACACCTAAATATTGACAGAAGACATGAGGGAACTAGTCAAATAGAGGGAGAGAGGGGAAATGAAGAAAGGTGGAGGAATGAGAGGAATGGATTTGAAGAGACAACGAGAAATAGAAGAATGAAGGTGAATACAAAACATTACAGAAAGGGAGCAACAGATTGGAAGGGTATAGAGAATGTGGGAATAGTGAATGCATTGCTGTAACAAGGGTATAGTGAATGCATTGCTGTAACAAGGGTATAGTGAATGCATTGCTGTAACAAGGGTATAGTGAATGCATTGCTGTAACAAGAGGATAAAGTTGAAGCAGAAAGAATGAAAGTCTTGACAGCAGGAACTGTTCAGTCCAGTCCGGCTTAGCTGAAGTTGGTGGGTTCTGGTGTGATGCATGGTTTGCTTAAGATGGTATGGTGTGGTGTGGAGTGATGTATGAGGTGGTGTGGTGTGGTGTGGAGTGGAGTGGTGTGATGTGATGTATGAGGTGGTGTGGTTTGGTGTGGAGTGGTGTGGAGTGGTGTGGTTTGGTGTGGAGTGGTGTGGCGTGGTGTGGTGTGGTGTGATGCATGAGATGGTGTGGTGTGGCGTGGCATGGTGTGGAGTGGTGTGGTTCTGACTGTTCCGGTGAGGTGGGGTTACTTACGAGGACACGTTAGCCTTGGCGTGCTCTTGCACCAGCTCTCCTTTTGGGTTGACAGTGAAGATCCTGTTGAGGGGAACCCCCACCTCTTTATAGGAGTACACGTCCTACCAGAGACGAACACACACACAACCACCACCTTCAACAACCTATAGAGATAAACATACTGTACAGCCAATTAATCTATGTCTGTATAGCCCTGAATAATCAACCCCTGACACAAAATGTATATGGTAAAGAGCAGATACATATGTTTGCTAGCAGGGTATGTGTACTGCCTGGGAACTGAGCCCCTGATGTTGGTATTGTTGGTGCCTTTCTAGCTGAACTACAGTAACACTTTGCTTTGGCAAAGTCACATTTCTTTGGATGCACTGTAAGTCCAGCTCTTTGGATGCGCTGCAGCACATCGGAGAGATGGCGTAGGTGGTCCGTCCAGCTAGTACTATAAATTACAATGTCATCCAAATATGCTGCGGCGAAGGATTCGGTACCTTCAAGAACACAGTCCATGAGTCTCTGGAATGTGGCTGGCGCCCCCTGCAGGCCAAATGGCATAACCATGAAGTGGAACAACCCTTGCGGAGTTCTGAAAGCCGTGTAGGGTCTGTCCTGCTTAGCGAGGGGCACCTGCCAGTAACCCTTGCACAAATCAAGGGTGGTAATAAAGCTGGCCTTACCCAGCCGTTCAATTAGATCCTCTAGCCGTGGCATGGGGTAGGCATCAAAATGGGACTGGGAATTTACCTTTGGAAATCAAATGCAGAATCTGATCGTCCCATCCTTTTTAGGCACCAGGACGACTGGATTGCTCCACTCACTATAGGACCTCTCGATGACCCCTAGGGACAGCATCTCCTCCACCTCTTCTTTAAGCAGAGGCAGTAGACACTGGGATTGATACATCCTTTGCCGCGACCGAGTGGTGTCCTTCAGTGGGATGGAGTGCTCCACCACCCGTGGTGAAACCGGTTTGTCTTGGCACAGTCCTGAGGGAATGATGGCGCTAGCTCCCTCTGCTGTTGTGGGAGTGAGGTGCCCAGGTCAAGAGCGGCCGGGTGGTTGAGTAGCTGGAAAAACTGCTCTGTACTGTCACTGTCTTCCTCTCCAACAGTTTGCACCAGGAGCTGCAGGCTACCTTGGGTGACCCGCCTCGCCACTCCTTCAACAGGTTGGCGTGGAACACCTGCTTTGTCCTCCTCCGCCTGGCATGTTGATTTCATATGTGGCAGGGCCCATCTTGCGGGTAACAGTGAAACGGCCCCTGCCACTGTGCAAGCAACTTGTTCTCCCGGCGTGGGAAGGAGCAAAGGACCTTCTGCCCCTTTCTCGAGTCCGTTGTCCCAGCAGTCTTGTCATACCAGACCTTCTGGCGATGTTGCACCTGTTCCATGTTGTTCGACCAGCTCCGTCATCTCCTCCATTTTCTCCCTCATTTGAAGGACATGGGAAAGGATACTGTTGGTCTGGGGTGCTTTTGGCCCCTCCCAGGCTTCTTTTTAGTAAATCCAAGGGCCCCTCTCACTGGTCTTCCATAAAGCAGTTCAAATGGGGCAAAGCCAGTGGAAGCTTGGGGCACCTCACGGTATGCAAACAGCAAATATGGCAGCCAGCGGTCCCAGTCTTTCCCATTGGCAGACACATACTTTCGGAGCATACCCTTGAGTGTCTGATTGTATCGCTCAACCAGACCATCAGTCTGGGGATGATAGGGTGTGGTCCTGATCCCCTTAATCCCCAGTAAACTATAGACCTGTCTCATCTTTTTGGCTACAAAGGCTGTTCCCTGGTCAGTGATGATTTCTTGGGGTATCCCTACCCTAGAGAACAGCTGTAGGATAGCTTGGGAGATGGTGGTAGCTGTCACTTTACGAAGGGGAAAGGCCTCTGGATAACGGGTAGCGTAATCACACACTACTAAGATATACCGGTGCCCTCTCTGGGTTCTCTCGAGTGGCCCAACAATATCCATTCCTATCCATGTAAAGGGGACTTCAATAATGGGAAGGGGCTGGAGGGGAAATGGACTAGTCTTCCGCTTACTAGTCAGCTGGCACACAGGACAGGATTTACAAAGGTCTTGGATCTCTTTGTACATTCCTGGCCAATAGAACCTGGCAGCAACCCTCTCAAAAGTTTTGGCAGTACTGAGATGTCCTGCCCAGGGGATGCTATGACCCAGGGACAGCACTCGTTCTCTCAGCACCGTAGGCACCACTAGCTGCTCTGGCATATTCCCCTCTGACTGGTGGTACAATAAGCCATCTCGCAACACATAGCTTTCTCCAGACAGGCTAGCTGGAACACCCGTTGCCACACCATCCACACTGCTAACTTTGCCATAGGCCTCCTGCAATGTAGGGTCCTGGTTCTGTAGCTGTTCCATGTCCTCAGCAATGTCTTCCCAAGCTCCACCCCCTATTTGAATGTCCTCCCCATCCTGTTCATTCTGAAGTGTCCCCACTAGTCTCTCCCTTCGCCTTTGCCTGTGACTTTTCCTAGTCTTTAGCTTGGGAGGGGGTACTACCTCACTTCCAAAAAAGGGCATCTCTCTCAGGGAACCTGGTTCTAGGGGCTCTTCTGTCTGAGCTTTTGTCCGAGACCTAGTGACTACCACATTGACAGGCTTATTGGCTTGCACCAACTCTGGCAGTACCAAAATATCCTGTCCTAAGACTACTGGATGACTTAGTCTCTCCACAATTCCAACAGTTAGTCTATAGGTCTGACCATGCACTTCCACATATACTTTGGCCACGGGGTATTCATGTTCATCCCCATTGACACAAATTACTTTTAGGGTTCTACCAGATATACAGTCCTTTTTGTCCACTAAGTGGGGCTGAACTAAGGTTTGAGAGCTCCCTGTATCAATCAGAGCCCTCGCCACCTTACCACTCACTAGCACTGGGACAGTCTGTAACCTACCCATAACCCCCTGTTCTTGCTCCTCGCACCCTGGGAGACAACAGTGGCTACTACCTATGGGCTTTCTCGCAGGGCAGTCAGGCTTAATGTGACCTTCTTGGCCACAATGGTGACATATGACACGTGAGCGGTGGCGTCTGGTGGAAAGCGTTCTTTGGGGCAAAGAACTTTTATCCCCCATCCTACCTGGCATGTCTAGGGGGCATGTAAGAACTTTTATCCCCCATCCCACCTCGTTCACTAGGTCTAGGATTCCCCAGGCCTGGCATCTGGCTCCCGAAACCTTCTCCGGTAGACTTCTTCATTTATTTCGTACTTTCCCAGGATTGCCTCTTTTACCTTGTGATAATCCATTGAGTCATTCATGTCCATGGCCACATAAGCACTGCGGGCTTTGCCACTCAGGTACGGCACTAAGTACATGGCCCAGTCCTCCCTTGGCCACCGGTAGGCAGTCGCAAGCCGTTCAAACGTAGTTAGATACTGCTCGATATCTTCCCCTTCTTCAAACTTGGGCACAGCAGCACGCGACCATGCTACTGGAGCGGCTGGATTTGCTGGCGGTGCCCGTGAAGCTGGCGGCTGAGCAGGCAGTGGTGCTGGTTGCGGCGGCAATGGCGCTGGTAGCTGCGGCGGTGGCGCTGGTGGCTGAGCAGGCAGTGGCGCTTGTGGCTGAGCAGGCAGTGGCGCTTGTGGCTGACGGCTTTCATCAAAGTCATCGCGGAGCTGGTTTAACTGGACCTGCACACTTCGCCAGCGCTGTTCCTGCTTAAAAAACTTTCGCTCATGGGACTTCAAGGATTTCTGCAACAGCGCATACAATCCGGCCATGTCAGTCTCTGCTGGCACCTCTTCATCTGGCTTTGGCTGCCCAGACACTGTTGCTCCTAATGCTGCCTCTAGCATCTCTTCCTCCCCCTGTGGGAGCTCCCCCTGGCCAGCTCGTACTAGCCGCCGGAACGCCATCCTCTGCCAAGTATGGCTTTGTTTGATACCCCGTCCACGTTTTCCACCTCGTCCTCGTTTTCCACCTCTCTTATCCAGTTTCTCAGGCGGCGCTACACATCCCACCGCTGCCACCAAATGTGAGCGACCGAGGCAGCCAGCCCACCAATTGGGATGTGAGCTTGGGGTTGTAGGTGGAAAAGGAGGTGCAGGAGAGGTTTTCAGCGTGCAATTTCTATTTATTAAATAACCAAAAGAAAAACTTGCAGGAATAGCAATCGGCTATTATTTAACAAAAAAACACTTTCAAACAAACAAAACAAAAATAAGTTCCGTATTCCAGTTCAGTATTCCAATTATCAACAATTGCAGAGCATAAAGCTACAGTAAGTCTCTACCTCACAACAGGAGAGCTGCTCTCTCTTTGCTCTCCAGGGGAACTGAGCTACCCCTCTTAAATAAGCCTACCAATTGGCCTAAATTAGCCCAAATGGGGATATTGGCTCAAACCACTCAACTAGGTAACCACTTTGTGATGTGGCGGGTGACTGTGTGCGTATGGGTGCATGTACTGTATGTGTGTGTGCAACCGAGTGGAGTCTCTCCCTCTCTCGCATTTCAAGAGTGCACCGAAACGTCTTTAAAGTCCGATATAGGGAGAAGGGGGAAAGTTCAACTTCTCACACTGTGATACAAAGCCATTCACATAGTGTGTGTTTAATTCATTGTTGTGTATTTGTGCAATGGGCATTTGGAAGTGAGAGCGCGCAGACTGACCGTAGGTCGATTGCCGAAGGCAGCGTAGAAGGGCTGTGTGTTTGGGTGGAAGAGGTTCTTGATGTCAGTCAAACACTCCACTTTGAACTTCTCTGGTTTCTTTTCAATCACTTCCCTGCCAAGCGACATCAAAACTTAGAGCTAGACAATTTGTGGTGAGCTTGTGTGTGTGTGTATGTATGTGTGTGTGTGAGTATGTATGTCTGTGTAGTGTGTGATGTTTGCATGTGTGTATTGTGTGTGTAGGGTGTCTGTGTGTGTTTGTGTGTGTGTGTGTGTGTGTGTGTGTGTGTAGTGTAGTGTGTGTGTGTGTGTGTGTGTGTGTGTTTGTGTGTGTGTGTGTGTGTGTGTGTGTGTGTGTGTGTGTGTAGTGTAGTGTGTTTGTTTGTGTGTGTTTGTGTAGTGTAGTGTGTTTGTTTGTGTCTGTGTGTGTGTGTGTGTGTGTGTGTGTGTGTGTGTGTGTGTGTATCTCACCTGTGCAGTGCAGAGAAGAGGCTGCTGGGACTGAGCAGCACTGGGCCTTGAGGCAACATGGTGCCCCTCTCGTTCACCCAGTGCAGATAGCCACGCGTCATGTCCGCCATACCAATGGCCCGCGCCGAGCAGTACAGGAACTTATACCCATTCCTGCAACACAAACACACACACAACTTAGACCTGTTTCCAGAGCACAAACACACACATACAGGAACTTTCACTAAAGGTCTCAGACTGAACCATATGTGAACTTTCATGTTCATTCACCAAAGGTCTCAGACTGAACCATACGAGAACTTTCATGTTCATTCACCAAAGGTCTCAGACTGAACCATACGAGAACTTTCATGTTCATTCACCAAAGGTCTCAGACTGAACCATACGAGAACTTTCATGTTCATTCACCAAAGGTCTCAGACTGAACCATACGAGAACTTTCATGTTCATTCACCAAAGGTCTCCATATGAGAATGTTCATTCATGACATAATACCTTCTATGTCAGCTGCATTACACTTGACATACAATACATTCACAGAAGACAGACGTATTGTAGCTTGTAGCAAGCATATACATTTCTGCTTTCATGAAGGTGTGATATGATTGATAATAATTGATGGAATATGGACCCTTTCAAGAGAGTTCCATTATCAGCATCATAGTTGGCCCCACAAGACTTCCTTTTAACATTCCATATGTTATCTTAATGTAGAGGAAGTAGATTGGGGCCCAAATAGAACGTTCAAGCATTGTTGTTTTTATTGATGAAAGGGTCTATAAGAGTGAGAGTAGTGAGTGCTTACTGGCTGATTTTGTGGTAGAGTTGGGCGATGCCCTGGTGGGTCCAGTCTTTTCCCAGAGTTGGTAGGATGTGTCCAAGTGTGTCAGACCTGTACAGGGGGACATCTTTAGTATGAGGAGGCAGGACAAACAGAGTACCTCAAATCTCAAACTGGATCTGATGATCTCCAGTTCATGTTTATTACATATGTTCTACACTTACTTACTACAGATGGATTAAATGAAAGGAAACCATATTCTATATGCTTGTTTTTATGAAAGGAAGTCATAATCTATAGGCTTGTTTTATGAAAGGAAGTCATAATCTATAGGCTTGCTTTTATGAAACACCAAAAGAGTTGATTTCTGTTAATTTGATTTGATTAGCTAGTTCAGCCAGTCCTTTTGTCCTCTGAGTTCTGACATATGAGTTCAGGGTTCAGAGATCATCTCTAAACATTTCGCCTGGCTGCCCTCTCACCTGGTGATAGTGCCGTCGATGTCGGAGATGACTATCTTGTCATCCCAGTTCCACAGGTAGATGGTGCCCTCGCAGCGGCAAGTGCCCTGGTACTGCGTGGTGACACTGAACACCGCGTCGTTTGGACCATCCTTCAGCTGCAGGCTGGCCTGTGCTCACAAGGGTCACAGGGTCAGGGGTCAAATTTCACTGGGGTTGTGTGGCGTTGAGAACTAGGCCAAACGCTCCGCCCTAAATGCCTTTACAATGCTGCCATATGTATTTTACAAAAGTGCCCGTTCCAGGATGAGTTTGCATGTGGTCTGTCTCTTATTTATCTTTCTCAAATCAGATTGTGCTAGAATCCAAAAGAGGAATGAAGAAATACATTCCCATGTATAGCCCACACTTGTTAACCTCATAACTGTCGACATTTTGCAAAATCAATGTATACACCTTGGTTAATCGGCAGGAAATTAAGGTAACCCAAGCTGCAAACGGAAACTCTAATCACATCTAGCGTAACCGAGATGAGGAGGCACTGCAATATTCACATACATGGTACATGAGATCGCACAGGAAAATCACATTAGTTGTGAGTGAAACTAAAGACAGACACTCACAAGTTGTTCGGAGGAGAGGCGGAGTGTTTTCTTGTAAGACACACCCCCTGGAGTGAGCAAGGGCTCTGATTGGATGGTTGGGGTCTGCTTGGCAGTTTGGTGGTCCTCATCACTGGATGATGACTCTTCCTTTCTTCTAGAAAATACCAAATACCAAATACATCAGTTGGATGTTTTACATTCTAAACACTCTTTTAAGCCAGGGGTCACCAACTGACCGACTCCTGTCTGAGCCTTTTGACATGAAGACAAAAAAGACAAAAGATGTTATATAGTCATTTGATAAACTTCTTTAAGAGGTAAAACGAGGCGAGGGAAACAGAGCCGTCTTGGTCCTTTAACTCCAGGTCGTTAACGGTTGCTATACGTTATGTTTAAGTAGGCCTACAAAAACAAGCAATTTCAGTGTTGCCAACTTTGCTGATAGATTTAGCAACATTCTACCTGTAATTTTGTAATCCACATGTAATCCAGTCTAGCAAATGTTGGAACTTTGGCGACACCTATTGTCCTCATAGAGCAACAGAAAAAAAATCTCCTTTCACTTATTTGTAAATAGTGTAACACTTTTCACTTTTTGCTTCTAGTATTGCCCAAGTTTCATAAAGTAATAATTGGCCTAGAATCACATTGATCATTACAGAACCAGATTGTAGGCTACAGATCTATTAAACAAGCAGCTCAGTCAACATTCATACAAACCTGTGCTATGTCTATTGCTATTCGATCTCATTATGAACAGTCAATATGTATTGAACAGACAAATCACATACATGTAAGAATATTATTTAGTCCACTGTCCTCTTTAGGCTATGTATATCAACATTTCAATATGTCATAGACTTTGAAAATGTATGAAAGGAATGTATTCAATGCAAATTTAGAGATGAAAAGTTTATGACACTTTGTTTTTCATTCATATGTTGGATGCCAAAAACATACATGTATTACCACAAAACTGCAAATGTAATCCTTTGGTCAGTGAAAGCAAACCGATTTTAAGCCTGGCAAAAGGGCAAGAACTCCTATCTAATTAATCAGACCCCAGCAAGCGAGGAGGATTAGTTTACTGGACCTTGTGCAATTCTAGTTGGTGACCCCTGTTTTATACATTCTCTGACACAAGAGGTTAAATGACCAGGAATAACAAATAACCCAACCTGTACATGACTATACTACCTACAGAATACACTTAAAGTATAGTCTCTTCTACAGTAATATTTCAGATACACAGGGAATGTGTTAAGGGGATTTCCCTCAGTGGCTGATCAACAACCAAGCCTATAATAAACAGAAAGCAATTTATCTTTTTAATGAAGTGTTGTCTTTACTAACCTGTTCATGGCAGCCATCTTGCCAGCCTGGTCTGCACTCACACAGGTACCATGTTCTGATACAGAATCCTGGGGGGAGATGGAGAATGCAAGAAAGTGAATTTAAAGACAGCAACTATCCTGTTAAACCTGCAGATAAGACTCTTAACTTACTTAATAGTGTCAAAACTGGGTCAAATACGATGATATACTGTAAAAGCTCACGTGTATTAGTTCATATATGTCATTTTGAGACCCTTAAATGTAATAATGGATATGTGTGTCAGAGGAACATAAGGACTTGTACCGCTTTAGTGCTACTCCGACTGCGCCAGGAAAACCACCAGCGGCCACCTTTCTTGGGCATCTTCTCCTTCATGATGCTCTCTACTGTGGCCTGGATGGGGGTAAGGCACACGACCAAACATGCTGAAACCAACTGAAAAACTCAAACGCAAAAAAATAACCACAGAACACAGCCCAGACAAGCACACAGAGTTTGTAGTAGTGTTGGCATGATTGTGTCTGTCTTGTTCTAGATTTGCTCTAAAAGTGTTTACCTGCATATATACATCAACAGACAAGTGTTTTAGTGGTTGTGGGTGTATACATGGAGAAGCATTCTTCTGCACATCTGTGTGTTGTTTACTTGTTGGTTTAAGTTAATGAGTGAAGGAGTGAGATAGAGATAGTGTGTGTTTACTGTAAGTATGTGTGTTGTGTGTGTGTGTGTGTGTGTGTGTGTGTGTGTGTGACGATGATGATGATGGTACTTGTGAGGCAAAACATACTGGGATGGCACCAAAGGCCTCCCTTAAGCAACTCAAGAGAAACTCCAGGGCAAAACGAGCACAATCAAAGCATGAGAACTAAACCAACCAAAGAGGAAAGCAATGGAGTGGGTGGAGGAGAGCACAGAGGGAGGGGTGTTACTGAGGGGGAGTGGTGTGGAGCAGCTTAGCAGTGCTTTTCTTTCTCTCTCTCTCTCTCACACACACACCATCTCTCTCTCTCACACACACACAGACACACACACAAACACACGCACATACACGTACTCTCTCTCTCTCGCTCTCTCTCTCACACACGCACACACAAAGACACACACATACACACACACTCACATGCTCCCACTCTCTCTCTAACACACAAACACACATACACACACACACACACACACACACACACACACACACACACACACACACACATACACACACATACACACACACACTCTCTGCCACTCACTCATTAACTTAGAACAACATGTCTGATAAACTAAACTGCATGTCACAGTTTCACAAAACAAATTTTCAGAAGCTTCATTTTAGGACATTCACCAACATTCATCTCTGAGCCAGCACGACGTCAGACAGTCAGAACTCAAGTATGGGACAAGAAGTGAAACACTGCCAAAAACCACTGTTGGTGAAAGTGAAAACTGAACAATTGATGTTTCTCGTAAGAGAGGTTCCTGCTTCACACAGTTGAACGGAAGTGGCAAGAAAATGGAAGATGTGCAGAGGAACACATCCAGAACGTCTGATCAGAGGACGCCACATCCGTCTGACCTGAGCGTGTGGGTTGCACAGGTAATTCTGGGTGTCGCAGTGCCTTTTATGAGACACAGTGGACTATTTTGTATTGTCTCTGCAAACCTGCTGTTACAGTAACAGTCTCAGCGACACACCAGTCCAACAACCGTGTGTTTCAATTGCTTCAAAACGCTGAGCTGGGAATCTGATTAGTTTTATACGAAATTGTAAAGAGACAGGAGATGTGATAGGACCAATGCTGATGCAGCTGCATGCCATCAGGCCCAATCCACAGAACGAACACTGAGCACACACAAGTGCACTCGTCAAGTGGTGGCCTAATGATCAAGCACACTTGTCAAGTGTAAAGTGGCCTGATGATCAAGTGCACTCATCAAGTGTAAAGTGGCCTGATGATCAAGTGCACTCATCAAGTGTAAAGTGGCCTGATTATCAAGAGGAAGATGTGGCTGGCTCTCGATTCAAATCAACTTCACTGATTTAATGTGAACTGGAATGTAAGCTCAATCTGAATCAAAATAACTTATTTGGTTGCCTCTGGTAACGGATGCAGCTGACTTTTGTCCATAATCAACCCTGACATAAAGCACAGAAAAACAGCGGTATGGGGCTGATTGAGAGGTTGTGAAAACTGAAATGTGAGCTCAATTTGAATTAAAGCACATCAAACTGGGTCAGACTCCACTTGCTGTGGATGCATCAGGTAAGTAGTGCATCCGAATTCCAAGTTAGGAAGTGACTTCAGAGTGTGATCTTCCCTTAGCCTAGTCATTGAGAAGGGGTCTGGGAACTAGACATTCATTTTCTCATTTTTGAAACGTGGTTTACGAATGCCCAGAGCCGTTTATTGGGCACTATGAATGTCTATCAAATGCGTCTGTACGTAGCTCATAACAGCTTCGGTGTGTCATCATAGTCTTGCTGCCCCCACCCTCCGTTCTGTGATTGGTTCCTTCATTGAGGTGAAAAAGAAGTCTGCCTAGCAGCGTGAATAAAATCACGCGCGTAAGGCAGCATGGGAAAACCCAGGCTAATCCTCCCCTGTATAAAGCAGGTTAAACCGAGGTGTGGAGAGAGCTGAGGCAGGATGGGTACCTTGGGCAGAGGCTTCTGGAAGGCCTGAAGGGCGAGCATGACAGGGGCAGCGGTGCTCCAGTTATAATACCTGCAGGAGGAGGAGAGCAGTCACGCGTCACTCTCCTCCATCCATATTCATCATATCTTATCTCTTTTATTACATATCACATCAATCAAATCAAACAGTATTTTATTTGACACATATAATCATACAGAACACAATATGCAGTGAAAATGGTAGTCGTCTGACTTCCATTATGTCAAGACATAAAAACACACCAAAAATGTAAGAATACAATATCGGTATATGAATATTATGTGATATTTCAATGTAACACATGGTTGATATATATGTCGATGAAACAGATTACAGATGCAAAGTTAATACAATAACAGTCTGATGATGTACAGATAATTTCAATTTAAACCTGAATTTGTGAAGGTATCAAGCATGTGATAATAAGCTTTAATCATAATAACCAAAGTCAACACAAAGTATGCAGTAACACATTTCAGAACTATTTTAGACACATTGTAAGGCTTCTGTACGAAATACTGCTTCTAAAAAGTGTATCATGTATGATTCACAATTTGGAGCTTATCAGCTTGGTTGTGAATGAGTAATTAAGTGAGTGAATGCGTGGGATGCATCAAGAAACTCTCAAGACAAGAGCAGTGAGTACTCACTTTGAGCCGATCTTCACCACCAAGTTGGGATCATCTATTAGGGAGGGATTCTCTGCAAACTGCTGATAGGAGAGAGCCTTCTCCTGGAATTGCTCTGCAGAAGGAAAAAAATAAACAATGTTTTTGTATAAATACTAGAAAAGTATACTTGCATGACACAACACACACACACACACACACACACACACACACACACACACAGTGAATTTCAATGCCGCAATAATAAACATCCTCCTATGACTAAGAAAAATGAATGGGGGCTGGTTACTCACCTTTGGTGATCTCCCTGTTGTCATTTAGTCCTCCACACAGAGAGATGGCGATAGCAGGCAGGTCTCCCATCTGGTCTGAGAAGCTGTCCACGCCACTGTCAGCCCCTGAGCTGCCCACGGACTGGGGGGACATGCTGGGGCTGCAGATGCCGTTCTCCCCACCACGCACTGGGCCACTGGCATCACTGGGGACACGCAGTGTGTGAGTGTGTGAGTGTGTGTTTGTGTGTGTGTGTGTGTGTGTGTGTGTGTGTGTGTGTGTGTGTGTGTGTGTGTGTGTTCCCTACCTTTTAGGGAAGTACAGTGCTGCCACCTCAGGCTCCAGCTCTGTGAGGTCC